>NW_028245163.1:0-94538 GCF_964263255.1 Lissotriton vulgaris
AGCAGGAGGATATACATCAGACTTGGGTACAATTGTACATAAATGCTGCATTCATGAGGTCGCAGACGTAGTTTCTTAATGTGGGTCGAATATCATTCTTGGCTTCTATGTTAAAGATATACATATCCCAGTTCCCCCCTGTGAGAGGCTGGCTTGGTATATGGTGCACACTTATTTAAGTGTAGCACCAATCCCGACAACCCTGTGGTTTGGACTGTGAACATTTGGACTGGTATATGCTGACCACTAGTTATAGTGGGCACCTTGCACCAGTCCAAACGACCCTTATTGATGATTAGGATAAAGACAATCTTTATTTAAAGCTATCCTAGTGGTAGCTGTGGAGACCAGTCTTCAGGCTAAGTCTCAAAGGAATGTAAAGCAGCTTGGATTACCAGATTATAACCTCCAGAATGACCAAATGAAAGGAGAACCCCACAAGGTATATAAAATGTAGGTATTTATTTCTAAACGCTCTCTACTAACCTCTTTATGAGATTAGAGAATAAGGCACACAATATTAAAGCAATATAACTACAGTAAATAGCACAATACACAGTGGGCCCCAGGGGGAGAACAAACCATATAATAAGAAAGTGGTATGACAATCAAGATTTGACTAGACACAGTGCCTGGAGCACATAGAATCACTGGGACTCCAAGGAACCACCCAAGGTATTGACACAGGGGACCCACAAGGGACGCTTGCAGTGTGAGTACACAGCCAAGAGCTCTGTACAATCCTATGGGAAAGTCACGGTTGGAATTTTAACGAATAAGGACACTTAGGAGAGGACTTGGAGCAAACCCTTTAAAACTTAGAAGGTTCTAAGGCCAGCACCCATGTGAACACCGGAGTACTTGTGTTACCTAATCCAGGTAAGCCAGTGCATAGATGTCAAATGGTGTTGGGAATCTTCGTTGTTTTCAATGGCGTGATGCTGCAAAGTGCTGCTGCAGTGAAGAGGAAAAGTGTCCCCTGTGATCCAAGCCTGGATTGGAGCTGTGAAGAACCTGAAAGCAGAGGAGACAGAGTCTGGGTCACTTTCCAGTGACCAGGGGCTCCGTAGACAAATGCCCACCGATGTTGGGTGTTTCAGGTGCAAAGAGGTGAAGCTTGACTCTTCTGCCACTGAGACCAGGAGATGTCGACAATGACCAAAGTGCGCAGGCAAGCTGTTCCATGAAGGATGTTGAATGCTGGGGGGTCAGTATCCGGATTGGAGACCAACAAGCCTTGGTAACTGCAACCCACGACATTAGAGAAAAGATGCTTCAGCAAGGTCCTGGCGACTCCCCAATCTATGGAGAGTCAGGGCACTTTTGGAGCAACCAGGAAAGCCCACGAAAAGTCAAAGTTATCTTCACAGGGACCCACAGGTAGAACGGACCAGGGATCGTGAAGGGACCTCGAGAGGTATCACAAAATACCAGCCCATGGAACACTTGTGGAGTATAGGCCAGTAATCTTCAGTGGAAACACTGCTCAGGGCGTGGACTACAAGTAGCCCAAAAGCACAGCCTCAGGGATCGCCAAAAAGCATATGCTGCTGCAAATGTGCATGGTGTCTAGGGATTCGGGTTGCACGGTCCCCACAAGGGCTGCGGGTCTCAGGTTTGCTGAGAGCACTGGTCGGCCTCGGGGAAGCTTAGGAACCCACCTCCTGTGATGTAAAATCTTCGGAGTCCTTCAGGAGCTGCGTAGATGCAAACTGGTCAGATGCGTGGAGGTGCTTGCCTGGCACCCTTTACACCAAGGGAGATTCTTCAGTTGTCCAGCAAAGTGTAGATAGTCAAAGGATACTTGGTTTCTGTAGCAGAGTTTAGTCCAGGTAAGATCTAAAGTCCTGTAGCCAGGGGTTCCTACTTAATACCCAAGGAAGGGATGGGACAAACTCTGGGGACCCACCTATGGGAGGGTCAGGACAGAGGGGTGGCTACACCCATTTCCTTTGTCCAGTTTCGTGCCAGATAGTTTTTCGTGGCTGATAGCTTCTGCAACCGGTTTGAGCTGGACTATGCACAGGGACACCAAATGTGCCCCCAGTGCAGACATCAAGGCTCTCTCAGAGTGCACCCACCCAGCCCCAACACACTAAAGCTTCTTTTGGAGGTGGTCACACCTCCCTGTGACAGGATACCTATTGTCCAGCCTCCCCTGTCTGAGTTTCATCCAGCAGCAGGAGGGCAGACGCGTGTCTGTGGCTGGCAGCATCCATCTTGTGATGCCAGGGTCGAGAAAGCTGGTATCGGTGCTGTCATCTTTCTCCCTCTAGGAGGGTGGAATCATACCTCCCACACCAGTTACTGGTGTGGAGGTATGTTTCCATGCAGGCGTTTTAAAGTTAGCATTTACTGTGAGGTTATAATGCACTTAAGAGTATATGGTATGGCTGCATCACAAACAACTACGGAATAGAGGTTCCGAAGGCTGCAGAGGGGCTCTGCTCATGCAGGAGCACCCTCTCACATAAAACCCAGCACCCCGCCTTTAGGATTGATAAGGCCTGCCATAGGGGTGACTGATAGGTTTAAATGTGCAGTGATATGGATAGATATAGGGAACCTATATGTAAGTAAGGGGTGCGTACACCTCCTTCACAGACTGCTGTAGCAGACCTATTGTGTCATTTTGAATGGTCTCCCAGGGGTGGCATTATACATACTGCAGCCCTTGAGAGGCCCCTGGGGTGCCTATGCGCTGGGTATATAGTGTACCATATACTAGGGACTTAAAAGGGTACCCCAGAGTCCAATCTGGAGTGTACCTAAAGTACAGGAACAACCAATTTGAAACGAAATTAATTGAAAAGTGAGTCTTATATAGCGCAACTGTCACTCCTAACAGAGTCTCCTGGCGCTGTAAATGACAAGGATCAATTGTGTAGAACAAGACCTAGATTAGGTCTAGGCAGCAGGCATCAGATATTCCAAAGATCCATGTCTTTAATGCCTTTATAAACTGCCCCTCCTGTTCAATTACTCTAAGTTCCTTTGGCATACAGTTCCAAGTCTTTGCTCCCAGTACGGTGGCTGATCTCCCGTCTCTAGTTACAGTTCCAAGCCTTTGCTCCCAGTACGGTGGCTGATCTCCCGTCTCTAGTTACAGTTCCAAGCCTTTGCTCCCAGTACGGTGGCTGATCTCCCGTCTCTAGTTACAGTTCCAAGCCTTTGCTCCCAGTACAGTGGCTGATCTCCTGCCTCTAGTTACAGTTCCAAGCCTTTGCTCCCAGTACGGTGGCTGATCTCCCGTCTCTAGTTACAGTTCCAAGCCTTTGCTCCCAGTACGGTGGCTGATCTCCCGTCTCTAGTTACAGTTCCAAGCCTTTGCTCCCAGTACGGTGGCTGATCTCCCGTCTCTAGTTACAGTTCCAAGCCTTTGCTCCCAGTGCGGTGGCTGATCTCCCGCCTCTAGTTACAGTTCCAAGCCTTTGCTCCCAGTACGGTGGCTGATCTCCCGTCTCTAGTTACAGTTCCAAGCCTTTGCTCCCAGTACGGTGGCTGATCTCCCGTCTCTAGTTACAGTTCCAAGCCTTTGCTCCCAGTACGGTGGCTGATCTCCCGTCTCTAGTTACAGTTCCAAGCCTTTGCTCCCAGTACAGTGGCTGATCTCCCGTCTCTAGTTACAGTTCCAAGCCTTTGCTCCCAGTACGGTGACTGATCTCCCGTCTCTAGTTACAGTTCCAAGCCTTTGCTCCCAGTACGGTGGCTGATCTCCCGTCTCTAGTTACATTTCCAAGCCTTTGCTCCCAGTACGGTGGCTGATCTCCCGTCTCTAGTTACAGTTCCAAGCCTTTGCTCCCAGTACAGTGGCTGATCTCCCGTCTCTAGTTACAGTTCCAAGCCTTTGCTCCCAGTACGGTGGCTGATCTCCCGTCTCTAGTTACAGTTCCAAGCCTTTGCTCCCAGTACGGTGGCTGATCTCCCGTCTCTAGTTACAGTTCCAAGCCTTTGCTCCCAGTACGGTGGCTGATCTCCCGTCTCTAGTTACAGTTCCAAGCCTTTGCTCCCAGTACGGTGGCTGATCTCCCGTCTCTAGTTACAGTTCCAAGCCCTGCTCCCAGTACGGTGGCTGATCTCCTGCCTCTAGTTACTAATTTGAAGCCTGGCACTTTGAGCAAGCTTGCAGCACTAGAACATAGTGTTCTTGCAGTAGTATATGCTTGAATCTTGCTGAAAATATATCGGGCCCAAATGACGGTGTGCTCTAAAAGTCGTCAGTAGGAGTTTGAAGAAAATTCTTTTATGAACTGGGAGCCAGTGGAGGGTGTTCAGGGCAGCCGAGGCCGATGCTCTACGCGGAAGCCCTTGGACCAGTCTAGCTGCTGCGTGCTGGACTACCTGTAGTCTCCTCAGGATGGTTGTATTGATTCCTGGGAGGAGGCTGTTACAGTAGTCCAGCCGCGATAGTATGAGAGCCACAGACACTCTTTTCTTAGCGGCCAGCGGGGAGAAAGCAGATAGACTGGGGTCCTGATTAGCAGGATCCCAGTCAAACTAAGTCGAAAACCAGCAAAACACCAGGCAAAAAGTGGGGGTAACCATGCAGTCAGATTCCACCTTCCTATATGGACAACCTTAGAAATCTTTCTAAGTGGTAGCTGTGGAAAGCATCCTTCAGGCTTAGTCTAGGAGGAGTGTAAAGCAGCTTGTTTCACAAGTATCTAATCTGGTACTGTAGATTAAGTGAAAAAGAACCACACAGTGTAGTTATAACAAAAATAGTTATTTATTACAGAAACTCCCTAACTCAATGCAATACAGCTGACGAAATGCACCAAGACTCAATTCGGGCAGTGTCGATGAGGGATCCTCAGACTAGGTCTGAAAACAGTGCAGGCCTCGAAGACGTTGTAGAACTGTCTTGTATGTTACTGAACCTGTTGGAGTCTGTAGGAGCGTAGAATCAGCGATGAGGTCAGCTGTGTTGCGGTGCCTGCAGACACAGGGAAGTGAATCCTTCACTCCAAGGGAGATTCCTTCGGATGTCTTTGGATGGCCACAGGCCCAGGATGGAACCTGTATGGAGCACGGACACTGATGGTGCAGCGACTCGCAGAACGAAGAGGTCCTCCTGAGCAGACAAAGTCTTCTCTGTTCCTAAAATGAAGTTTGAGCGGTCAGTCTGACTCGGTCACGATGTCCAGATGATTTGAACAGGACGCGGAGTTATATCTGACTCAAATCCCATGACGAATCTAGGGACCCGTCCACAGGTAAGTCATTAAGTACCTGAAAGTGAGGGTTGGGAGGATTTAGGGGTCCCTCTCGGAGGAGGGGTTGGACAGTGGGGTTGATACTCCCATGTCGTTTGTCCAGGTTCGCGCCAGTGCTGGAACTAACGGCTCCCTGAGCTGGTTTGAACTGGAGTATGAAAGGAGGGCACTAAATGTGCCCATTCCAGCAGACTATGTGGCGCTGGCAGGACCCCCCACCCCTACCTAATACATTAAATCTTGTCTGGGCGATGGTCCCTGTGACCAGAAACCGATTGTCCTACCTTCCCCTGCTTGGGCCTGGCCCAGCAGCAGGAGGGCAGAATAGTGTATGTTGTAGGAAGCAGGCCTAGGTTGCTGTCAGGCTCTGTAAGTTTGGTCCGGAGAGCATGGAATACATTCCGGAGGAGCCCTGCCATGGATGGAATCATACCTCCAACACCAGATACGGATTTTGGGGTATGATGCCAGCATGTTTGATACCAAACACACACAGATTCTTTCCAGCCAGGTTAGAGATGGTCTCGCTATATCATAATGGCTGATTTATGTTCAATACCAGGAGAATGGACTCCGGGGTAAGTAGGGGTTGTCTGCTCATGCAGGGCCACCCTCACACTCGGAACCAAGCACCCAGCGTTTGGGACTGAAAGGCCTGCTAAAGGGGTGACTAATAGGTTTCAAGTGCAGGGATGTTGGATATAAGGAGACATATCTTTTGTGAGAGGTGCATGCACCAACTCACACAGGCTGCATTGGCAGACCTGTGGTCAGAGTTTGGAGGGTCCCTTATGGGTGACATAACACATGGTGCAGCCCATGGTGGTCCGCTGGAGTACCTAGGCCCTAGGTACCTGGTACCATATACTCGGGACCTACTAGAGTACACCAGCAGCCAATTAGGAATGTACCAAGGTACTCACCATACCCAATTTAGGAAGGAGCACAGTGACTGGGGTCCTGATTAGCAGGATCTCAGTCAGGCTGTTCAGGAAAATAGCATGAAACCAGGAAAAAGTGGGGTAGCCATGAAAGCAGATCCTACTTTCCCACACCCCCATCCACTCTCCCCACTCCTCTAGTGAGTAGCATGTGTAGTGTGTTGGCCTCTGCTCGTGCACTGTGCAGGGGAGTATGCAGCCGCCTCTTAGTGTCCGGCACAGAGGCCGCTTTCCAAGACGTTGCTATTCGTCACTTGAAAAGTACGTATGCAAGGTCTATGGACCTGTGTAAGTGTTTGCCCCCCTTTGCTTTAGGGTGAAGGCCTAGCAGGTAGGATTCAGGGGTAGATGACAGTATATGGTCTGCAAGTTCAGCTGTGGTGGCTGTAACCTCGAGCCATGACACCTGTAGTGGTGGGCACTCCCACACCATATGTCAGCATCAGCCAGCTTACATCGCGGGCACTCTGGTGTCGAATCAGGAAACACGCACTTGGTACGGTGAGGTGAGAGTTAACTGTAATGTGTGTAGTTAGATTGTGTGAATTGGAATCGAGAGTTCCAGGACAACATGTTTTAGCGCCTGTATGCATGACTTGAGCGGTTGCTGGAGCACAGCGTTCCATCTATCCAATGCCGTCCCCGAGTGCAGCTGGTGAAAGGTTAATGGTCGGCATTTAATACACCTTCCTGTTGCCCTGTTCTTCAAACAATCGTTAAAGATTGGCTGAAGTGAGGTGCTCAGTGCTGTGTTATTGGAAGCCATTTTCCTTTTACCAAGTCCTTTATCTCAGAATACTACTGAGCTATACATTTTTTAATTCTGTCTGATATGGGCTTGCACCTGCTCTACATGTCATAGAGGAAATGCACCTTTTTCAAAGGAAGAACACTTTGGTGACAGCAAACTGTCAACGCAGTTGAGATAGTAAAGACCCTTGTGGCATGCAGTACACTTTGGATCATTTGCTGATGGATTTTACACTGTGAATTGTGTGTGAATTAATTGTATTTTACATTGTTGAGCTGTGCCTATGGCATTTTGAGTGTATTTGAAAAGCAGTGCTAAGCTTGTGGCCCTTTGTGAAAGCTGTGTAGGGGCTGTGTCATTGCCGGGCATGTGTGAGAGTCGCAGAAGGCACTTTATCTTTATCTTATGTGCAGCGTGCGCTGTTCTGGTGCATTCCCCATCTTGTGGAAAGAATGAGCGCACCTCAGGATTGTTCCATTAAATGTGGCCACAGTGGTTTGTACAGGTGATGATGAAACGCATGAGTAGGAGGAGAGACCCATGAAAAGTCATGGGAATTATATGGTTGGAAAATGTTGTTCGCAGGTTTTGTGCTAGAAAAGGAATGTTGAAATCAGGTCTATGCATGTGAGGTGCAGGTGAATACATTTGAGAACAGGCCCTACCATGTGTGGAGGGCAGCAGAGGTGGAGGAGATACGAACAGAGCAGTTTGACTTAAGAGATGTTTTAAGAGAGTGTTTGGGGTGCTGGGTATGTCCAGGGGTGAAAGGGTGCTAACAGGCTTGGCTTTGGCGCACCATCTGTGCTCTTGCTACCCAGATGCACCACAGCTGTCAACTAGTAGGCCGCCAGGCTAGTGTGGTATCTCAAGCTCTAAAGTTAGAGGTGGGACAACTAAACAACAGACCAGCCCAGCTCAATCTCCTAGTCCAGCCAGGAAACTCCCATCTCGGTGGATAATACTGACAAATGTAAAAAATATTTGAGAGGATGGGCGTGGCCAAGATGGTGACCTGAGAGGACATAGGACCTCGAGGCTCCTCGCACCAAACACCTCTCCGGGCCAATTTTGAGCATAATATCCCTGGTTGTCCCTCAGATTTTGGTGGAGAGAGATACAGAGCTGAGGAGTCTACCTGGAATGCACTTTTGAGAAGCTCGGCACTCCCGAATGACCCTGTACCAACTTGCAGCTCGAGGCTGCGAAATGGCACCCGGGCCGCTCGGTCACTGCGAAGGACTCCGCAAGGCTAAGCAGCAGGAGGTCTCAGCATTTACTGTGCCCCGTTCATCACCGCCCTCCGGCCTCACCACGCTGCGGGGGAGTGGTGGCGGCTGTGTGGCGGCGAGACCTGGGGCCCAGGTGGAGCACCGGCAGCACTGCGGGGCGCATCGCTGCTTGACGGGAGCGTGAAAACTGAGGCCGTGGCTCCTGGGCCTATGGAGCTGTGACCGGATGCCGCACTCCCTGGTGCCACTTTGAGGGGTCCGGCGCCGGTCCCCGGGGGAATACCCCGGAGCTGAAGCAACGCGGAGGTGGACCCGAGCCCCAGCGGAGCTGTATACAGGTACCGCTAAGTATCTGCAGCGGAGAGGGGGCGCAGGAGCAAGCAGCAGCAAGACAGCGTAGTGCGACCCCTGCAATTCCTTCAAGGGCGCCCGGGAAGCGGAGAGAGGGAGGCCCATTGCCCTTCACTTCGAGGCACAGCAGTGAGGCCCCTGGGGGAGCGGTGTCTGAGTGTGGCTTGGCAGCAGGGCCTTCACCTTCCTTGCATACGCACTTGGCAACGGACACACCTGGGCTCCGCTAGGCACTGCTAAGAGTAGAAGCGAAGCACCGGACCTGACACTCCCAGCAGGGCAGCGCACACGGTGGGCCCAACACGTGGATGCCGGCTGAGCGCGCATGGGACCAAATCACCTAACAGGTGCCCACACGGAGGAGAGCAGGTGCCCCCACTTACTTCAGGAGTAAAGAAAGAGGTAGATCTGCGGCCCACTCAATAGTGGCTGGGGGTGCGGTTGGCCGGTCCTGTTTCTCAGAGAGCAAGCGGGGCCTGGCAACAGAAGACAGTGGCCCTCGTGGGTAGGCCTTGACACCAGCACACTTGCGGCCTGAGCCCGAAACACACACAGTGCCCTGCACTACACCAGTCAGGAGGAGCCTGGTTTCGCGGCAGGGGCCACATATAGACCCATACCCGCTCAAGCAACATACAAAATCAGCGAGAAGGACAAACCGGCGCTCCCACACAAGGCTCCCCGGCCAGCATGCCAGCCCCTAGCAACCAGGTCACACGGTGAGGGCCCCGTACGGCCTAAGCAAATTGGGGGAGAAGAGCTTCAGCGGACAACGCCATATCACGGCCAACACGAGAACGAAGAGAGAATGCACGCTTACTGACATGCTTGTTAAGGGCCCCCCTAAGGAGGACAGAGGGCCTCCATCCCCTACAACATCAAAGCATCAAATGGAACAGGGGACGAGGAGGTGCTTATCACCAGGTCTTTCTTGAAACCCTATTCAACTCTCTGCTTGAGGATTTGAACACGCTCAAATAAGAGGTGGCGGGGAGGTGAGGGAGATACGCTGCGATGTGGACGGCTTAGGCGAGCAAGTGGCGTCCCTCGAAGACTCAGACCAGAAGCGAGGAAGTCGAACACCCCCAACAAGAACTTCTCCGCCTTAGAAATCAACAAGTGGACTTACAGGCACACGCCGAGGACTTAGAAAATAGGTCCAGATGCAATAATATCCGAGTCAGAGGAGTTCCATCCAAAGAAGAAGGAGCAGATATCACCAAGTATTTTCAGGGCCTTTTCCGGGAGATACTAGAGCAGAGGTCTTCAAACATGTTGATGCCAGGACCCCCTTGTAAAACCTTTTTAGGCGTAAGGACCCCCTTCCGACAAAAGATTTTAGAAACTGGTACTCCTCATCATCAACAACTATCTACAACCATAAATGCGCCTGTTAGACCTCATCACATCCATCCATCCATCCATGATTCATCCATCATTCATCCACCCACACATCCATCCATCCTTCACCCATCCACCCTTTCATCCTTCCTTCCATCCATACATCCATCATCCATCCATCCTTTCATCCTTCCTTCCATCCATACATCCATCATCCATCCATCCTTTCATCCTTCCATCCATGCATCCATCCTTTACCTATCCACCCGTCCATCCATCCACCCATTATTCATCCACCCGCCTTTTCACACATCCATCCATCATTCATCCATGCAACCTTTTATCCATCCATACATCCATCCACCCTTTCATCCTTCCATCCATACATCCATCCTTTACCTATCCACCCGTCCATCCATCCACCCACCTTTTCACACATCCATCCATCATTCATCCATGCAACCTTTTATCCATCCTTCATCCATCCACCCTTTTATCCATCCTTCATCCATCCACCCTTTCATCCTTCCATCCATACATCATTCATCCATCCTTTCATTATTCCATCCATACAACCATCCACCCTTTCATCCATACATCCATCCTTCATCCATCCACCCTTTCATCCATCCATCCATCCATCCTCCATCCACCTTTTCACACATCCATCCATCCTTCATCCATCCATCCACCCTTTCATCTTTACATCCATCCACTCATCTTTACATCCATCCACTCATCTTTACATCCATCCACTCATCATTCATCCATCCACTCATCATTAATCCACCCACCTTTTCACACATCCATCCTTTCATCCTTACATCCATCCATCCATCCTTCCTTCATCCTTCCTTGCTTCCATCCATACATCCATACATCTACCCTTTCATCCTTCCATCCATCCTGCATTCCATCCATACATCCATCCACCCACCCTTTCATCCTTCAATCCTTACATACATTCATCCTTCATCCATCCACCCTTTCATCCATCCATCCACCCACCATTCATCCCCCACCTTTTCACACATCCATCCATGCAATCTTTTATCCATCCATCCTTCATCCATCCACCCTTTCATCCATCCATTCATCCTCCACCCACCCACCTTTTCACACATCTATCCATATATATATATGTATGCATGTGAACAACCCGAATGACAGAGTGCGGGCAGCTAATGTGCGTGTTTATTTAACACTTTTTTATGCACAAAATGCATCTTCCTGTCTAAAGCTACAAACATCATCAAATGTCAGTTTTGAATTCCGAACACAATTGCTGAAATTTCGCATAATTGTGCAAAGGAAGTTAAGCAGACTTTGAACACCCCCAGTTATAATGCGGAGAGGCTTGCAAAAGGACCACACATGTTTCACTCACCCTTTTTTCAGGTAATGTCATGCAACAGACAATCCAAAGGATGATTGAAAGGTTTTCTCCATGTCTGTTTGTTTCAAACGAGTGTTGTCATTCTCACACAGAAATCCCAATTATCATGTTGGGGGGGGGGGGCAAAAAATCACGGACAGCGGAGTGCTGGCAGGGGGAGGGTGGTGCGAAATCCATCCAAGGACAGCAGAATGCGGGCAGGGGTGTGCGAAAATGCACAGACAACGGAGTGCGGGGGGGGGCCAGGAGAGGGGGCAGAAAGCAGGCGAGACCAGCAGCCACCATTCCACTGGCACACTAAGATACCTACAGGGTAAACTAGCGCTATATAAAACGTTACAAATTAAAATAAACTCCACAGCGAAGTCCATTGAACTCAAGGGGCTACAGCCTCCTCCCCCAGCCCCCCAGCTCGTGTATGTGAGCCCTGCTGAAACAGCCTCAGGGACATATACAAAGGCACACCAGAGTACTTCACAGGTCTTCAAAAGACCTTTACTTGTTAATGAGGCTTTAATGTTTTTCACACCTTGGTGTGAATAAGGCCTCCACCGTGAGCACCCTCAATCAGCCCGACGCCAGGAACTGCACTCTGACAGAATGGCGACCCCCTTCCCAGGACTCCAGGGATAGCCATTATTCACAATAGTGACTTACCAGTCTCTCTTGAACCGACTTCCATTAATAAATGCGAAGCGGGACTTTTCTCTATCACGGTGAGCCCCAACTGTACCATTAAGGGCTACCTTATCTATCGTCCTCCGGGTGTAGCTACTGCGTTCATTGAAAGCCTCCTGGAAGCTCTAACGCAATCTGCTTTACGCCATAATAAATTTATGATTGTAGGAGACCTCAACGTGCACTTGGACGATGTCAACTGCAGAGAGGCCGCTTCCTTAATTAATGAACTCAGAACCCTTATGCTTGTTTTAGCTGACAATAGAGCCACTCATCAAGCAGGACATTTGCTGGACCCAATTTTTACTAACTGGGAAGACATAAGTGTCTCTGCTCCGACTAAGATTCTGTGGTCAGATCACTATGTGATCCCATTTAAATTGAGGAAACTACCCAACAGGGGGCCCTTACAGAAACCTCCCGTCATTAGACGCAGGGACTGGAGAAAATTCAGCCACAACGCTTTCAGTCAAGCCCTTGAACAGAATCCTCCTAAGCTCAGCGACAATTTGGTAGAGGCGTACAAGATATATGAAGATTGGGTGCAAGGTGCGCTGGATAATGTAGCCCCTTGGACTCATAAAGCCATGGCTCGGAGCACGAAATCTGCTCCTTGGTTCACCGCTGAGCTGCGCGCCGCTAAAACCAAGTGCAAAACCGTGGAGCGTAGATGGAGAGTGGAATATGCCCCCTCACTACGCGAAGCATATAAGAGTGAACTAAGGTTCTACCACAACCAGATCAGGAAAGCTAAAAGAGAGTACTATAATAAACGGATAGACTGTGCGGAGAACACATCTAAAGAGCTTTTTATGATTCTAAAGGAACTCTCAGCCCCTCCAGCGAGTTCAGGAGAAGTCCCCCCCACGACTGAGTCATGCAATGACATCGCAGACTTCTTTATAGGGAAGGTAGAAAAAAATCTATGCATCGTTTCAGACTAACTCTGAAGCTATAAATCCCGACCCTAACTGCGGAAAGAAGGTCAGGGAAGAACTTAGGAAATTTGTGGTTCCCCAAACTGAGGAGCTTATCAATATCCTATCGAACATTCACTCTGGCTCTCCCCTTGATGCAGTACCAGCGAGAATTCTTCGAAATCATATCCCGCTGGTAGCGAAGCATATAGGTAACTTGGCTTCACTGTCTTTCCATGAATGTTTAGTTCCAGATAGCTGGAAACTGGCCCAAGTCGTCCCAATAAAAAAGAAAGCCCACATAAGCATCACGCAATTAGATAACCTGAGACCAATCTCCCTCCTCCCCTACTGTGCGAAGGTAGTAGAAAAATTGGTCAACCGACAGCTGGTGAGCTTTGTGGAGGAAAACATGCTCCTTCACACGTCTCAATCGGGATTCAGAGCCAAACACTCGACAGAGACCGCCCTCCTCCTATCGACAGAACTGCTGCGAAGTAAGGCGGACGAGGGTCATACGGCTGCACTGGTCCTATTGGACTTAAGTGCGGCGTTTGATACCGTATCACACCCCGTATTACTGGACCGCCTGAATGAAAAGGGAATAACCGGTCCTGCACATGAGTGGCTGGTCTCCTTCCTTAACAACAGGAGATTTCAAGTGCACTGCCCACCATGTAAATCCAGTGTAAGATGTCTCAGGCAAGGGGTTCCTCAGGGCTCGATCCTGAGCCCCACTCTATTTAATCTGTACATGGAACCCCTTGCCAAATTGGTGGAGTCATATGGTGTTGCAATAGTCTCTTATGCAGACGACACACAACTGGTGATCAATCTATCCCGTGATCCAGTTGTGGACGCTGAGAATTTCTCGGCCTGCTTGGTGGCACTTGACGGCTGGATGAAACAGAACTGTCTCCGCCTCAATGGCAATAAGACGGAAGTTCTTATCGTAGGCCCCTGCCCTTCCATTTGGACCTCTGCCTGGTGGCCCACGGAACTGGGCTTGGTCCCGGCCCCAGTAGACACAGTCAAAAACCTTGGCTTTCTTCTCGACTCTAAGCTAGCATACACCAATCATGTTGGGAAGGTTGCGGGAAAATGCTATGGACTCCTGAAGGTCCTGAGGAAAGTCCTGGACCTTTTGCCCCCCAGCTCCAGAAAAACTATGGTACATGCCTTGGTCACCTCCCACCTAGACTATGGGAATTCCCTTCTATGCGGACTTAGCAAAAAAGGCCTAACACAGTTACAACACGTCCAGAACGCAGCTGCTAGGCTGGTCCTTAACCTCCCTAGGAGAGCCTCTCGGAAACATGCATTACGCTCCCTCCACTGGCTCCCAATAAAGGAACGAATCAAATTTAAAACTATGTGTATAACCCACCGTATAGCTCACAAAGAAGCACCTTATATCTTCAGGACCTGCTTCCAGTCTATCGCCCCTCACGTCCTCTGAGGTCGTTGGGCAGCATGCTTTTAGTAGCGCCTCGGATACATAGAGCAAGGATGGGAGGTCGTTCCTTTAGACACCATGCCAGCAATGACTGGAATAACCTACCCATCGATTTGAGGATGGAGCTGTCTGAAACCAGGTTCAGACAGAGGCTGAAAACCCACTTTTTCCCCAAGCTAACTTCAGCATAACAGGCCAGGCACACCTTCTGGGAACCAGCTGATGAGATGTAGATAGGGCTGTCAGCGCGGGGACGCACTGTTCTCTGTGCAACCATGCGCTTAACAAATGTCATTAACCTAACCTAACCTAACCCCTGGGGGTCGCGCCCCACAGATTGAAGACCTCTGTACTAGAGGAACCCACAGACTTTGCAATTTGTATTGACCGGGCACACAGAGTAGGTCTGGCGAGGCGCACGCCTGCTCCCTCCGGATATCCTGGCCTTCCTGCCGGACTTTCCACTGAAAGAGAGGATCCTTCGAGAGGCGCGTCTGAAGCAACCTCTTCAATATCAGGGGCACTCTGTGGCACTGTTTCAAGATTGGCCGACCATCACGCTCCAAACATTTTAAGCGTTCAGAGTTGTCATGACGTTCCTGAGGGACAAGGGAATACCGTACTCCTGGGGTCACCCTTTCCGCCTGATTCTCAAATGGAATGGAACCTTGCAACAGCTGAGATCCCTTCAGGAAACCTGTGCTCTACTGGGTCTCGAACACAACAAGATGAATACCTCCCCAGAACACTCCCAGAAACCCTCGAGAGGAGGGTGGCAACGAGTTGGCCACAGACGCTCCCCTTCGAAGAACTGAAACCAGGCCAAGCCACAATGTCACAGGAATGGGCTTCGGCCCTGAATGCGGTGACAAGAGACACATCATCTACTGCATGATCTGTTTGCGAGATGGGGACTCAATTGCATTACTACAAAGCTGGTCTGGGGGAATGTGGGGGGTCGGGGGGATCACTGAGGCTACACGCTCAACCAGGTAACTTCACCGCAGGCCTGTGACACGAGTATACAGGCTTGGGTCTATGGTAACTTATTGGGGTTTTCTTGTTGGGGTTAGGACGGGGGGAGGAGCGGTCTGGTTCAGGGGTTCAGTAAATGTTTGGGTTAGGGCGGGGAACCCGGGGTTCCGGGATGAGCTTGGGGCAATGGGAGGGGGGAGGGAACCAGTGTGCCGTGGGGGAAATGAGCTCGATTGAGATATTACATAGGGGTCATCCCCCCTAGAATCAAGCTATCTCCTGCTCAACATGCAAAATGACAGAGGCCACCCTAAAAGTTATCACCCTAAATGTGAAAGGGCTCAATAATCCCATTAAAAGACGGGGTGAGAAGCTAAGCGATGATGAGCAGATAGCTGAGAGAATATTACGCATCCTTATACAGCGCAGATCGTTTTCTTGACAAAAATGGAGAGGCCTTCCTGTGTGAAGCGGCGATAACTGCTATTAATGCAGTAGGCGCAGCCTCGCTTGACGCACCTATCAGAATAGAAGAGGTGATCAGCGCAATATCCCACCTCAAACCCCTGATATCACCCGGGCCAAACGGCTTCTCCTCTGGTTTTTACAAAGCTTTCTGCCCATTAATAGCACCGCTTCTTACCAGACTTTTCAACTCATTCCAGGGGCCTGGCTCGATCCCCACTGACATATTAGAAGCCGATATCATTGTACTGCCTAAACCGGGTAAGTATGCTACTCAATGTGCTGCCTATACACCCAATCTCCCTATTCAACCTCAACCTCAAAATCTTCACAGGGGTGCTAGCTTCCAGGCTTGGAACACGACTCCTTGGAATCATAGAGCCGGACCAATCCGGATTCATCCCCGGCAGACAATGCAGTGATAATACTAAACGCATCCTTCACTTACTAGACAAAGCCCATTACGTGCAGTCAGACTCCATGCTCCTGTGTATAGACGCCGAGAAGGCGTTTGACAGAGTGGACTGGGGGTTTTAGAGAAGACCTTGGTGCACTTCGGCATCGGGGAACGCTTTAGAGCATGGATTGCCAGCTGCTACAATAAACTGCGAGCAAGTATCCGTGTCAACGGCCAGGGCTCAAAACTAACCCTGGGCGTAGTTTGCGTAGCAGCACTACACCTAGCTGCACGTAGTATACTTTGAACTACACATACTCACGTAGAACTGCATAGCATAGCTGATGGCACTGTACTTGTGTACTTGTCTGCTCTGTGAAATAATTGCAAATGACATCTTGCACAGTGGGTACCCGTTATCATAAAATAAGTATCTCTATCTTTATATGCTACAAAGCACATAGTACTTTCACAAAAGTGAAACTGGAAAATTAGCAAGCAGTGGGAGATGTGATGATATTGGGATCCTCCCTAACCTAGGGAGAGAACCAAGCAGATGCCTTGAAAACAAAAAGCACATCTTGTTGAACAATTTTGGTGGTGGTCCTATCCTCTTAGGACCACCCCAAGCACAGTTATGATGGGCAAAAAAACAATCCCAAACAAAGGCCCTGCAAAGTATTATGGGATGAGATTAGCAGTGGGCAGTGAATATTATAGTATCCAATATCAAAATAATTCTACAAAGAGCTGCAGTTCTACTGGTGGTTATTAGATGTCCCTCACGAGTCAAATGCAATTGCTTGATGAAAGGGTTTCAATGATTTTGCATTTGACTCGTGAGGGACATCTAGTAACGACTAGTGGAACTGCAGCTTGATGTAAGAATAATTTCAATGCATTTTCATTTGACTCGTGATGGACATCTAGTAACGACCAGTTGAACTGCAGCTCTTTGTAGAATTATTTTGATATTGGATACTATAATATTCACTGCCCACTGCTAATCTTGTCCCATAATGCTTTGCAGGACCTTTGGTTGGTATTGCTTTTTTGCCAATAACTGTGCTTGGGGTGGTCCTAAGAGGATGGGACCACCACCAAAGTTCAACAAGATGTGCTCTTTGTGTTCAAGGCATCTCCTTGTTCCTCCCCCTAGGTTAGGGAGGACCCCAAAATCATCACCTTTCTCATTGTCTAAAATTTTCATTCAAAAAGTTCACTATTGGGGGCGTGGCTTGGCGGGCGAAGATGGCGGTCGCAGCCTTGTAGAGCTCCCGCCGGCCCGGACTTAATCCGATCATTTATCCTGACCCCCGAGCCCGCTACTGGTACCCGGTGTTTGCTTTTGATCGGGTGGGGTCTCCTGCCTACTTTGGTGTGCCGATCCTGCATTTCTACCCTTCCTGTGATCGGAGGGAGGCGGCGACGAAGTGCGGCCTGGTGGCCAGCCGGAGGCCGGGGTCCTCGAGTTTCGCGACGCCTGGCGGTGGTAGCGATCTAGCGTGTGCGGGTGGCATCCGCCGCGCCGGCCTTGGCTCGCCTCATTGACTGCACTCGCCTGAAGGAGCGAGACGGTGCCAACGGATCCTACCCATCAGTTCTTTCCCTGAGTGGCCGGCGAGCAGAGACGGTGCGGTGTGGCCCCGCGACAACCTGGAGGCGGAGGTCCCTGAGCCCCGAGGCGGCCGGTGACGACCCGGCAGACGGCAGTGGCATCGGATCTGCCCATCCTGGCCTAGCCCCTTGCTGCGGCGGTCCACAGATCACGGACCCACAGCTTCTTCAATAAGTACTTTGGACAGCTGCCCGTGGGGACGAGCGCGGGTGCGGCCTGTCCCGCCCGGGTGACGCCGGGACCTCGATTTTCGCGACGCCCGATTACTGTGGCCGGCCTCATCTGGGCCTTGTGACAGTGTCCATAGACACGGAGGTGGTGTCCGCCCTGCCTGGCGTGTGCCATGACCAGGGACAGGGGAGGTGGCCCGCCTAAACATGGCCCTATCGACAAATTCACTGGGCCGAGTGGTGGCGCCGGGGCGGCCGGTGGCAGCGGTGGCCCTGGGCCGGACAATGCAGCTTTACTGGCGGCCATTACCCAGTCCCGAGACACGCTCGATGCCAAGATTGGGGCGGTTGGGGCGGATGTCACGCTCCTGCGCCAAGACCTCCGCAACGCTGTGGAGCGGATTGCTGGGGCCGAGACCCGTATAACGGAGACCGAAGTGGACATTAGTGGCCTCAAGAAGCGACTGGCGGAGGTGGAGAGCATTCAGAAGACGCTGGCGGCCCGGGTGGAAGATGCAGAAGGGCGCGCGCGGCGCAACAACCTCCGCTTCATCGGTTTTCCTGAACGATGCGAGAAGGACAACATGGAGCGGTTCCTGACCGGGTGGTTGGAGAGCTGGCTCCGCGAAGGGGCACTGTCTACGTGCTTCGTGGTCGAGAGGGCGCACAGGGCTCTGACCCAGCGACCACCGGAAGGCGAGCGCCCACGGCCTGTTATCGCTCGGCTGCTGAACTACCATGACCGAGATGTTATCCTCCGGGAGGCGAGGAACAAGGGCTCCCTCGCCTTTGAGAATCACACCATCATGATTTTCCCGGACTACACGAAGATGGTTCAGCAACAGCGGCAATCCTTCATGGACGCTAAGGCTAAACTTAGGGGCCTCAAGATTCAATACTCGCTCCTGTATCCAGCTCGCCTGCGAGTCATATATCAGTCTCGGACCCATTTCTTCGATTCGCCGGAGGAGGTGTTCCGCTGGACAGATGAATCGGTGCGGCTCAGGCCCCATGCCCAACCGGGGCTGGATCCGGGCGGGTCCCAGGGTTCGTCGCCGGAGCGCACAGATCGCCCGAACAGGAAGGGCCGCCATCGGAGGTCCCGCTCCAAGAAGAGATCAGCCTCTGCCAGCGCGACGCGGCCGGGTGATGCCCGGGACTCGGAGCACTCCGACGCCGGCAGCTGAACTTTGCTGGATCTGCGCGCACCTTGTATGTTCCACCCTGAACTGCCCTGCTTTGGCCGGTGAGACTGTTTCATACTGTCCTTGATGTGCCAGTTAATTCCCTTGTGAAGACTTCAGTTGCTGTCATGGGGATGCAGTGGGGCTTGGGGGGTACCACTTGTGGGCCTCAGACCCTCACAGATGTGAGTGTTGTTGGGGGGGGGGGTGTGTGTGTCATTGCGGGGTTGTTGGGATCCATTGGTATGGTGGGTCCTGGGTCCTCTGTTTGGGACCCGGGTCTCTCCATGCCGCGACAGATACTTCAATGTTTTCTGAGGTATTGGGGTGGTGGGTGTGGGGCGTGGGGGGGGGTGTTGGAGTTGTACTTGTTGGGGGGGCTCGGGGTCGGGAGGGGAGCGCTGTGTTTGTGGGTTGGGGGGGGGGGTCCACACATGTCTGAGGCTTTGATTTTTGTCGGTTTGCGGGTGGCACCAGGGTGGGAGGGAGGGCCAGGTTTTGGACTGTGTATCGACAATGGCTGATACTGCGCTTATGTCTCCTTCGAAATCCCTGCGGGTGGTGACATGGAATGTGCGGGGTATCCTGGACAAGATCAAGCGTGGGGCTGTGCTGCGATGGGGGAAGAGGGAGATGGTGGATGTCCTTATGCTCCAGGAGACTCATATGCTGGGCTCCAAGGCCCTCAGCCTCCAGAGGTTCGGCTATCAACAGGTTTACCATGCTGGCTTTGCGAGGGGTTCACGGGGGGTGGCCATATTGGTGCATCGTAGGGTGGCCTATGTTCATGAGAAACAGTGGATTGATCCTCAGGGTAGATTTGTCTTTATTCAAGGCCTGCTGGGCTCCGAGCCGGTGGTTTTTGGAAGTGTTTACGCCCCTCCCCCCCTGCAGTGGGCATTGTCTGAGCGGTTGTTTGCGCTATGGGATGGAATCCCCGAGGTCCTGACCATGGTGGGGGGTGACTGGAATGACGTCATGGATGTGAGCCTGGACCGCCAGCGACGGGTGCATGTGGTGCCTGATCCCCCTCCCGCGGCTGCTCCCACCCGGTTGTGTGCGACTGTGCGTAGTCTGGGCTGGATTGATGTGTGGCGGCATTTCCACCCCGCGGAGCGGGCCTACACGTATGTATCGGCGGTGCATGGGTCCTTCTCTAGGCTCGACTATTTGTTTGTACCGGGTGCCTGTCTGAGCCGTGTCAGGGACGCAGCGATACTCCCCAGGGGCCTCTCGGATCATTCCCCGGTCCTGGCCACCGTGACCCTCCCCTCTAAACGGCAGCCATTTCGATGGCGCATGTCCGCCTGGCAGCTACAGCGGCCGGAATACGTGACGCATATACGCCAAGCGATCGACCATTTTTGGCGCGAGAACCTGGTGGGGGGTGTCGATGCCATTGTAGTGTGGGAAGCGCTGAAGCCTACGATACGGGGCATCGATATAGCTTGGTGTGCGGCCGCTCGGCGGGAGCATCGGGAGGCCATTGTGACCGCCGCGGCCCGAGTGGAGGCCCTGGAGCAGCGTAGCCGACTCGGGGGCGATGAGGGTGTCGTGCGACGGCTCCTGCAGGCCCAGCAGACGTATGCCTCGGTTCTATACGAGGAGGCCCGACAGGCGTGGCTCGCCACGCGTAGCAGGGTGTACCAGTGGGGCGACAAGTCCTGCACCATGTTACATAGGCTTTGCCAGGCGACCTTCCAACCCCTAGAACTGCCCGGCCTTGCGGCGGATGACGGGTCGGTCATGTCCGACCCGGATTTACTGGCGGCGAGCTTTGCCCGCTATTACGTGGCACAATATGCTCCCCGAGACCCAGTGGTGGAGAGCGACATAGCCTCATATTTGGACGACCTACTCCCACGGGCAGTCCCGGATGAGACTAGAGCGGCCCTGGAGGCCCCGCTCACCTCCGAAGAACTTGGTGAGGCCCTTGGCCAGCTGAACACCGGGAAGGTGCCCGGCCCGAGCGGTTATCCTGCCGAATTCTACAAGAAGTTCCATGTTCAGCTGGGACCCCATTTCCGCAACGCTCTGGAGGCGGCGAGGTCTCGGGGCGAGCTGCCACCTGACTGGCGCCACGCCGAGATTGTGGTCTTTTTGAAGCCGGGCAGGGCACCGGATCGGCACGACTCCTACAGGCCGATCTCTCTCCTCAACATAGAGGCCAAGGTTCTGGCGAAAGCCCTTGCGAACCGATTGCTGCCCCACATTGCCGACCTGGTCCACCCTGATCAGGCCGGGTTCATGCCGCGCAGGGCTACCCGGCATAATATCCGACGGGCACAGGCAGCGATCGACGCTATGAGAGACAGGGATGAACAGGCCGCACTCCTTCTTGCGGACATGGACCGGGCCTTCGACTCGGTGAGTTGGGCATATTTGTTCACCTTGCTGGCCCGCCTCAATATAGGGCCGGTCTTCCTGTCCTACATTCGCCTCCTGTACACCAATGTCACGGCCTCGGTCCGTGTCGCCGGTGCGGTCTCTGGGCGCTTCCGGATCGGCCGTGGTACCCGACAGGGTTGTCCACTCTCCCCCTACTTGTTTGCCCTGGCCATGGAGCCCCTGGCGGCGCGGGTCCGAATGGATGCCCATATGCGTGGCTTTGTCTGGAATGACCATCTAACTGATAGGATTGCACTCTATGCTGACGACGTCCTCCTGTTCCTCACTGATTTGCGGCGCTCGGGTCCCCGAGTCTTGGAGATCATGCGTGGGTTTGGCGAGGTCTCGGGGCTTCATCTTAACTTGTCTAAATCAACCCTGTGGGTGCTACGTGGCGGAGTGGTTGCTGGTCCTTGGGCCGCCGACTTGCGCGTGGCGACGGACGGCCTGAAATATCTGGGCGTCTTCCTCTCAACTTCACGGGCAGTGGCCTGGACACGCAGTGTCTTACCGGTATGGGACCGAGTCCAAACCGATGTCAAAACATGGTCCAGGATGCCCCTTACAATCTATGGGAGGTCGGCCATCTTTAAGATGGTGGCGCTGCCGAGGCTGCTGTACCAACTCCAGAACTTCCCGCACCCTATTGGCATGGAGTGGTTCCGTCAGGTGAACTCTGTGCTGGGCCGCTTCCTGTGGGATGGCGGAGCTGCCAGGGTGGCCCTGAGAACGTGCTTTCTGTCCACGTACTGTGGGGGCTTGGCCACGTCCGACCTTCTCTCCTACTATCAGGCGTCGCACCTCCTTGTCCTCAATGACTGGTGGTATGGAGACAGGAGTGATCCGGCCTATGCCCTAGAGAGACACCTGATGGGAGATCGCACACTTCACACCATTCTTTACTCAGCTCGTATACGCAGTGGGTTGCCGTCGGTCACTAAAGTGGTCTTTGCCGTGTGGCGGCAGTCTCTGCGCCGTATGGGGTGGTGGGGCAAACTGACAGCCGAAACGCCGCTGTGGCACAATGGCATGCTCCCGGAATTGGCGGCTTTGGCCGGGTTTGAGGGCTGGGAGGCTATTGGAATTACACAACTGGGCCAGGTCATGTCGGGCACCGCCCTCAAGTCCTTTGAGAACCTCCGAGCGGAGTTCCAGATGTCTCACTCCCAATTCTTCCGTTACCTCCAGCTGAGGCATGCCCTGGCCCCGAGTATCGCCGGCCTCGACTCCCTGTTCGAGTTGAGCCCCATTGAGGCGAAAGTGTTTATGGGTGACTTGGGAGATAAGAAGGTCTCTAGGATCTATCAGTCCCTCGTTACACACTGCTCCTCCACTCTCAGCTCCCTTCGGGAAGCGTGGGAAGTGGATGTGGGCGCCCTGGACGAGGATGATTGGAGGGAGGCACTGGAGTCCCCACGTGGCACCGCTGTTGCGGTTCGGCTCCGCCTGATACAATTCAAATACTTGCATCGTGCCTACTACACACGTGAACGCCTGTGGAAGGCTGGATTGATTGCGTCCTCGGAGTGCCTGCGTTGTGGGGAGGTGCCTGGCTCTTTGCTGCATACAGTGTGGTCGTGTGGTCGCCTGGCTGGCTTCTGGAGGGGAGTATGGGGTTGCCTGGCTGAGGTCCTGGGATGGGATCTTCCTCGTACCCACCGATTAGGCCTGCTGCACGTTATGGAAGGGGTAGGGGGTAACATTTATAAGCGCCACCTGTTGCTCCTGGGCCTGGTCGTGGCCAAGCGTGACCTGGCTCGGGCTTGGAAATCTGTAAGGGCTCCCCCCCTGTCTGCATGGAAGGCTGGGCTGGACTACTTCATGGGCCTTGAGAAGCCAGTCTTTGAGGCGCGAGGTTGCCCGCGCAAACATTTCAAAATCTGGAAGCGGTGGGCCGACTACCGCGGCCTGTCCTTGGAACCCCCGGCGGAACAGGAGGAGGACATTTGAACGCAGTGACATTCCTGGCCCGAATGGCAAAGCCCTGGTTGCATCGTACCTGATTCTTTTATGTGTACCGTCTTTATGTTGCCTCTGTACATGTGTGGTGGGGGGGGGTGTTGGGTAGGGGTGGGGGAGTAGTTGGGGTTGGGGTGGGCAGTTAGGACGTCTTTAAAGCTGAGCTTCATCATTTGATTCATGGATTAACGAGTATATCGCTGTGCATTGATACTGTTGTGGGGATCTTGGTATGTGAAGATACCACATTCTTGATACTCTTCTGCTCAATAAAATTGGTTTTGAAAAAAAAAAAGTTCACTATTGTGGCTTGATTGAATGCTTTTTTTCATGTAAAATTGCTTTATCAAAGCATCCAAGGATATTGTTGATGTAACTGCTATGCTATGTGATGAAGCACAGTTTTTGTACTGTACTACGTGCAATTTGCGGAGTGCAAATCAGCACAAACTACGTATGCTCCATTAGCGTAGCGTAGTACTACGCCCAGGGTTACTCAAAACCCTTTGACATCCAGCGAGGCACAAGACAGGGGTGCCCGCTTTCGCCCCTCCTCTTTGCGCTCTATGTAGAACCCCTAGCGCAGAGACTTCGGGGCAACCCGGACATCCTTGGCACTCCCTTTGGGAGGGGGAACCCCACCCAATCAGCTTATATGCCAACGATATCTTGGCTGCGCTAAACAATCCCATACAGTCAGTGCCTGCCTTCCTGGAAGAGAGGGTGTCGGGCCTCAAAATTAACAGGGGGAAATCAATGATCCTACCATTAGGCAGCAATTCACATATCACTCATAAAGCGCCTCCGATCTACGGGGGCCTGCAGGTCCAGACGGAGCTCCCATACCTGAGGATCATCCTCACCCCCCTCCACAGAGCAGTCACCCTGAACTACACAAACATCGCCTCCCAAATCCAAGGGGATCTCAGG
Organism: Lissotriton vulgaris; assembly: GCF_964263255.1. Lineage (NCBI taxonomy): Eukaryota > Metazoa > Chordata > Amphibia > Caudata > Salamandridae > Lissotriton > Lissotriton vulgaris. The sequence goes on from NW_028245163.1 coordinate 24,366, forward strand.
AGATGGCAGAAACAGCCTCTATCACTACTGGGGCGCATCGCTGCAGTAAAAATGTCCACACTCCCCAAACTTTTATATATTTTTCAGACCATTCCGGTGATTCCCCCCGTGGGCACCATTAAGAGACTGCAAGATGCGTGCAGCACTTCATAAGGGCCGGAAAAAAGCCAAGGATGTGAAGAAGCTTGTCCTATCGGGCACCGGATGAGGGGGGTCTGGGGATCCCCAACCTACAGCAATATTTCCAAGCAGAACAATTGATATATTTAGTGGAGTAGTACAGGCCCGAGTCAGAGAAGACAGGGCGATGGCGCAAACCTCGCTTTGGAAGATACCTTTCTTAAAACGCGCTAATAGACCTACATACCTTGAGAAATCCTCCGTAATGCGCACGGTGATACCTGTGTGGGACTCAGTGGCAGCTAAAAGAGGGCTCACTACTTTCCCATCACAACACAACTGGAGAAGTGTGGCTCACTGGTTAGAGCAGGCAGACCCTGAAGCAGAGGTCAGACCCGGGACCAGGGTTCAATTCCCGACGCGGCAGGGTCTTGAGCTCAAATGTCCACGGACTCGATAATTCTCGCTTCGGTGCCTGACCTAATCATGGGTTCACACTCTGCAACTCTGGGCATTAAGCTTGCTTAATCTCCATAACGGCCCCCCGCGGCGGGATGCCTGGCTTTCACCTTGGGGATGCCCTGTAGGGGCTATCTCACAGGGAAAAACCAGGACGGGTTCCCAAGGCAAGCGCTTAGAGACCCCTGGGTGATAAGCGCTATATAAATCTAATATACAATACAATACAATACAATACTTACACCACTGTACGATAATCCCGACTTCACCCCGGGGATGAACGCGAACACGTTTCAGCAGTGGCGAAGGTCAGACTGCAGATCTGCGGGTCATCTTTTTGACCTCGAGGGGTTCATACAGTTCACAGAGCTACCACAGCTTTACAACATCACCGCCCCACAACGATTTCCATACTTTCAAATCCGACATTGGCAAACACAACCCGAAATACGCCACCTAGTCGGTAGGACAATGAAGACGTTTGAAAAATGGATAGTTACCAAAGAGTCAGACCGCAAACTTATCACAGAATTATACAAGCTAACCTGCCCGCGCCCAGATGTGCATCGATCAGCCAGCCAGCGGCGTTGGGGGGAACCCTCACCAACAAGGAATGGCAGACTATATATTATAGGGCCCACCATACAGCCGGGAATGCAGCCAGTAGGGAATCAGCGGTGAAACTTGTGACATACTGGTGCCTGACTCCGATAAGGTTACATAGAGGTAACCCTAATCGCAGCCCGACTTGCTGGAGAGGGTGTGACGAAGAAAGCACATTAACACCTCTTCTTTGGGATTGCAGAGAGGTCACAGCCTACAGGACAGCTGTCCTTAATGATATTGTCAGTCACTTCAATACCGAAATTCCCCGATTCCCCACCTACACACTACTGGGGCTTCCTAATGCACTCACATTCCAACTGTAATCAACCGGAGGACGACAAAGGGGTCTGATCATGAGCGCGGCTGTTCAGCACATCTTATCTCTCTCGGGTACACGCACTCGGCCCACTCACACAGGCTGGCTACATAAACTATGGTACACGCTGGGTATGGACACATCAAAGCCACTCTTACGCAATCCACAGCATCCTTTCATACGGTTTGGCAACAGAATTTAAAGAAATAACCTGCCCAATGTATCTCCGCCTCTTGCAACTTACTGATGCACAGCCTCCTAAGGCCAATTCTGGAGCATAGACACCTAGCTGCTCTCACACGCAACGCCACATGGAGGCAAAGGCATGGCACACTGGTTGGGGTGGGGGTAGTGTGGGGTTAGTTTCAAGGGGGGGAGGGTTTTGTTCTTGTTGGGTGTTCTTGGGGTGGGGGTGAGACAGGAGCCTCGATCCAGACAGCACCCAAGGACAATCGCTATATGAACGAACTTATGCGGAACTGCGTTATCATGTAGGGGACGAGTGGGTACCAAGACTCCTCTTCACTGTATTTCTTGGGGCATATATGATAACTGTATTGTACTTGCCTTATGCTAAAATCAATAAAACAAAGTTAAATAAAAAAAATATTTGAGAGAAGTAAAACCACAAAGTAAATAGAATCATTAAACTGCTGCTCTACTGCATATTGTGGGTGCAGTGAATGAAGACAGGCACCTCTGTGAACAGTAATATTTGATTTATGGCACAGCATACTGATGTCCGCCCTTCTGTCTCGAGTCTTCCTGATCCATCTCTTACTCAAAGAGCTGTTCTTAAACCTTGACCATATGCACCTACCTAAAGCTGTAACTAGTGTATGAGTGCTATGCGAGCGCCCTTTTTTTATTTACTAAGTTACTCATGAAAATATTTGCTGAAAAAATTAAGATGTGGCATATTCAAAGCAACGTTTATGTAAATTTCTGTGTATGGTTACATATGCCATAATAAGTTTTAAAAATGGTAATGAAGAGATGTTTATACAATCAATTACAAATTGTGTATGCACATTCCGTTATGTTTCCCTTTAAGTAATTTTAAATCTCTTTACATCCAACAGAAAACAATCGTTGATTGTACGAAATGTTTCAAAATAAGGAAGATAACACTGTAAATCTACAAAAACAAAGTCCAAAATATTGAGTTCCAGTATTGAGGAAAACTTAAGTGCCGTCAGAGCCAGCCGGACCTGAACATAAACTGGGACATCCTGGAAGAAGGGACAAGGGTCATGAGAAATTCAGTGATTCTACGAGTCTCAGCTGTGCACCTCCGTGCCTCAACACGAAGAAATTACCTCTAGAAAATTAAGACAACACTGATAAACCTCCTCTTGTGTAAACATGTCCAATAACAGCTTTGATCACGAGGTTGGTATGTGGTGGTTACAGCAGTGCTCTGCTTCCTAAAAGACTAACGACCACCATTCAGTGCTAGAGGTGCATTGTAAACTGTTTCAGACCAATCCACAGCAACCAGTGAAAAGCGCAATGGAGTGGAGTCAGACAAATGAAGGTTAAAAGAAATAAGGGTTCTGTTTTCTAAAATACAGAGTACTGTCCCAGTGTGCACCGACCAGAAGGACGATGGATCTTTACCCGCAAGCATGCAGAACCATTATCCAGTCTAAAGACACCATTGCCCACGAAGAAGCCTTACACACATTATGAGTTTGGGAAGTAGTTGTTGACCATTACACTTTATTCTTTAATCTGAAAGCAAACATGCAAAATACGACACATACAGGGATTGCAAGAATAACACAACTGATTTATCAGTCATGATGGCCCTTCAGGAAGTACAGTCACACGATGTAAACAAGTATATGCCAGACCCAGAGACACTAACTAAGAGAAAAGTCTCAGACACATGCAGTGAGGGCTTTAATTTGTCATCAATATTAAAACACCATCAGCAAACACACACAGCGAAAAAGCAATTCAAATGCACTGAATGTGTAAAGAGTTTTATTCAGTTATCAGGCCTACAAAGACATCAACGAACACACACAGGGGAAAAACCATATCGTTGCACTGAATGTGGAAGTAGTTTTATTGATTCGTCAAAATTAAAAAATCATCTGCGAACACACACAGGGGAAAAACCATTCAAGTGCAGTGAATGTCTGAAGAGCTTTTTTCAATTAACAGACCTAAAATACCATCAGAGAACACACACTGGAGAAAAACCATATCATTGCAGTGAATGTGTGAAGATGTTTAATCGATTATCCCACCTAAAACAGCATCAAGGAACACACACAGGGGAAAAACCATTCCAGTGCAGTGAATGTGGAAGTAGTTTTAGGACTTCATCAACATTAAGGATTCATCAGCGAGCTCACACAGGGGAAAAACCATTCAAGTGCAGTGAATGTCTGAAGAGGTTTAGTGAATCTAAAGCATTAAGGATTCATCAGAGAACACACACTGGAGAAAAACCATATCATTGCAGTGAATGTGTGCAAAGGTTTAGTCGATTATCCAACCTAAAGCGGCATCAGAGAACGCACACTGGGGAAAAACCATTCCAGTGCAGTGAATGTGGAAGTAGTTTTAGTGACTCATCAACATTAAAGGTTCATCAACGAACACATACAGGGGAAAAACCATTCAAGTGCAGTGAATGTGGGAAGAGCTTTATATATGTATCAGGACTAAAACGGCATCAGAGAACACACACACAGGAAAAATCATTCAAGTGCAGTGAATGTGGAATAAGTTTTATTGAATCTTCAACATTAAGGATTCATCAGCGAACACACACTGGAGAAAAACCATATAAATGCAGTGAATGTGTGAAGATGTTTAGTCGATTATCAAGCCTAAAACAGCACCAGAGAACACACACTGGAAAAAAATATCATTTCAGTGAATGTTTGAAGAGGTTCAGTTGATTATCACACCTAAAACAGCATCAGATAACACACACTAGGGAAAAACCGTATCATTTCAGTGAATGGGGAAGTAGTTTTAGTGAATCGTCAACATTAAGGAAACATCTGTGAATACAAGGTGGAAAAAACATTCAAATTCAATGAATGTGAGAAGAGATATACGGTATTAGAAAACACACACAAACAATCATTCAAGTGCAGTGAATGTTGACGTAGGTTTAGTGAATCTTCAACATTAAGGATTGATCAGCGAACAAACACACAGGGATAAAGCCATATCATTGCAGTAAATGTGTGAAGATCTTTTGTGAACTTTCAAACCTACAAAGACGTCAGCCTCTCTTCAAAAGAGTGCAGGATCAATAATGACAGTTGCAGAGCTGCAGCTGTGTTATAGCCAGGCCGAGTACTTCACTTCAGAAGAGTGCAGGATCAATAATGAAGGTCACAGAACTGCTGCTGTTTGATAGCCAGGCCGAGCACACTTCGGAGGAGTGTAGGATCAATAATGAAGGTGCCAGAGCTGCAGCTGTGTTATAGCCAGGCACCTCACTTCAGAAGCGTGCAGGATCAATAAAGAAGGTCACGGAGCTGCAGCCGTGTGATAGCCAGGCCGAGCACCATGCTTCACTTCAGAAGAGTGGTGGATCAATAATGAAGGTCACGGAGCTGCAGCTGTGTGATAGCCAGGCCGAGCATATGGTGTCTGTTCAGCAGATACAGATTAATAATGAAACTCTCGAACCCGCATGCTGTGTCATAGCGAGGGTGAGCACACGGCTTCTCTTCAGGAGAGTGAGGAATCATTTATAAATGTCACTGAGCCACATGTTGTGTGATAGTTAGGCAAAATCACCATTTTGCATTCTTGGATGACAATTTTTTAGTGGCGTGATTAACCATGGAATCTTTGTAGTCAGTTTGTGTATCTTTGAATTTTTAATCGGTTTTCGATATAGGATGTATTTTATCCTTTTGATCCACCAGTTCCTTGTTTCCTACCAGTGTTTATGAATAGATTCATTGATGTCTTCTGTACTATTGCTGTATTACTTTCGTGAGATATTAATTAGTTTCTAAATAAATCTTGATTGATTAATTCACTCTCATGCTGTCAGATCTTATGTGATGTTTTATTTAGGATCTGAGAATGCTTGAAATGTATGTCTAGGGCAGGGGGCCTCAGACTGGGGGCGGGCCCTCCTAGGGGGACCTGAGATGATCCCAGGTGGGGGGCCTCAGAATGGGGGCGGGCCCTCCCAGGGGGGCCTGAGATGATCCCAGGTGGGGGGCCTCAGACTGGGAGCGGGCCCTCCTAGGGGAACCTGAGATGATCCCAGGTGGGGGGCCTCAGACTGGGGGCGGGCCCTTCCAGGGGGGCCTTTGATGATCCCAGGTGGGGGGCCTCAGACTGGGGGCGGGCCCTCCCAGGGGGGCCTTTGATGATCCCAGGCGGGGGGCCTCAGACTGGGGGCGGGCCCTCCTAGGGGGGCCTGAGATGATCCCAGGTGGGGGGCCTCAGACTGGGGGCGGGCCCTCCTAGGGGAACCTGAGATGATCCCAGGTGGGGGGCCTCAGACTGGGGGCGGGCCCTCCCAGGGGGGCCTTTGATGATCCCAGGTGGGGGGCCTCAGACTGGGGGCGGGCCCTCCCAGGGGGGCCTGAGATGATCCCAGGTGGGGGGCCTCAGACTGGGGGCGGGCCCTCCCAAGGGGGCCTTTGATGATCCCAGGTGGGGGACCTCAGACTGGGGGCGGGCCCTCCTAGGGGGACCTGAGATGATCCCAGGTGGGGGGCCTCAGACTGGGGGCGGGCCCTCCCAGGGGGGCCTTTGATGATCCCAGGTGGGGGCCTCAGACTGGGGGCGGGCCCTCCCAGGGGGGCTAGAGATGATCCCAGGTGGGGGGCCTCAGACTGGGGGCGGGCCCTCCCAGGGGGGCCTGAGATGATCCCAGGTGGGGGGCCTCAGCCTGGGGGCGGGCCCTCCTAGGGGGGCCTGAGATGATCCCAGGTGGGGGGCCTCAGACTGGGGGCGGGCCCTCCCAGGGGGGACTGAGATGATCCCAGGTGGGGGGCCTCAGACTGGGGGCGGGCCCTCCCAGGGGGGCCTTTGATGATCCCAGGTGGGGGGCCTCAGACTGGGGGCGGGCCCTCCTAGGGGGACCTGAGATGATCCCAGGTGGGGGGCCTCAGACTGGGGGCGGGCCCTCACATGGGGGCCTGAGATGATCCCAGGTGGGGGGCCTCAGACTGGGGCGGGCCCTCCTAGGGGGGCTAGAGATGATCCCAGGTGGGGGGCCTCAGACTGGGGGCGGGCCCTCCCAGGGGGGCCTTTGATGATCCCAGGTGGGGGCCTCAGACTGGGGGCGGGCCCTCCCAGGGGGGCTAGAGATGATCCCAGGTTGGGGGCCTCAGACTGGGGGCGGGCCCTCCCAGGGGGGCTAGAGATGATCCCAGGTTGGGGGCCTCAGACTGGGGCGGGCCCTCCCAGGGGGGCCTGAGATGATCCCAGGTGGGGGGCCTCAGACTGGGGGCGGGCCCTCCTAGGGGGGCCTGAGATGATCCCAGGTGGGGGGCCTCAGACTGGGGGCGGGCCCTCCCAGGGGGGCCTTTGATGATCCCAGGTGGGGGGCCTCAGACTGGGGGCGGGCCCTCCTAGGGGGACCTGAGATGATCCCAGGTGGGGGGCCTCAGACTGGGGGCGGGCCCTCCCAGGGGGGCCTTTGATGATCCCAGGTGGGGGGCCTCAGACTGGGGGCGGGCCCTCCCAGGGGGGCTAGAGATGATCCCAGGTGGGGGCCTCAGACTGGGGGCGGGCCCTCCCAGGGGGGCTAGAGATGATCCCAGGTGGGGGGCCTCAGACTGGGGCGGGCCCTCCTAGGGGGGTTAGAGATGATCCCAGGTGGGGGGCCTCAGACTGGGGGCGGGCCCTCCCAGGGGGGCCTTTGATGATCCTAGGTGGGGGGCCTCAGACTGGGGGGGGCTAGAGATGATCCCAGGTGGGGGGCCTTAGACAGGGGGCGGACCCTCCTAGGGGGACCTGAGATGATCCCAGGTGGGGGGCCTCAGACTGGGGGCGGGCCCTCCCAGGGGGGCCTGAGATGATCCCAGGTGGGGGGCCTCAGACTGGGGGCGGGCCCTCCTAGGGGGGCCTGAGATGATCCCAGGTGGGGGGCCTCAGACTGGGGGCGGGCCCTCCCAGGGGGGCCTTTGATGATCCCAGGTGGGGGGCCTCAGACTGGGGGGGGCTAGAGATGATCCCAGGTGGGGGGCCTCAGACTGGGGGCGGGCCCTCCCAGGGGGGCCTTTGATGATCCCAGGTGGGGGGCCTCAGACTGGGGGCGGGCCCTCCTAGGGGGACCTGAGATGATCCCAGGTGGGGGGCCTCAGACTGGGGGCGGGCCCTCCCAGGGGGGCCTGAGATGATCCCAGGCGGGGGGCCTCAGACTGGAGGCGGGCCCTCCTAGGGTGGCTAGAGATGATCCCAGGTGGGGGCCTCAGACTGGGGCGGGCCCTCCTAGGGGGGCTAGAGATGATCCCAGGTGGGGGGCCTCAGACTGGGGGCGGGCCCTCCCAGGGGGGCCTTTGATGATCCCAGGTGGGGGGCCTCAGAATGGGGGCGGGCCCTCCCAGGAGGCCTTTGATGATCCCAGGTGGGGGGCCTCAGACTGGGGGGGGCTAGAGATGATCCCAGGTGGGGGGCCTCAGACTGGGGGCGGGCCCTCTCAGGGGGCCTGAGATGATCCCAGGTGGGGGGCCTAAGACTGGGGGCGGGCCCTCTTAGGGGGGCCTGAGATGATCCCAGGTGGGGGGCCTCAGACTGGGGGTGGGCCGTCCCAGGGGGGCCTGAGATGATCCCAGGTGGGGGGCCTCAGACTGGGGGCGGGCCCTCTTAGGGTGGCCTGAGATGATCCCAGGTGGGGGGCCTCAGACTGGGGGCGGGCCCTCCTAGGGGGGCCTGAGAAGATCCCAGGTGGGGGGCCTCAGACTGGGGGCGGGCCCTCCCAGGGGGGCCTTTGATGATCCCAGGTGGGGGGCCTCAGACTGGGGGCGGGCCCTCCTAGGGTGGCTAGAGATGATCCCAGGTGGGGCGCTAGACTCAGGTCAAAAGAAGCATTATGCGGATAACGGTGCTTTGTTTTAAGCTTAACATAAAGAGCAGCAGTAAGCTGCTCTCCAATGGGCCGTCACTAACATGTTTTGACATTTATATACTTATATACTAGCTAGGAGTATGTGTCAAAAGGGACGGGACTCCAAATGTTTTTCAAAACCCCCACATCAAATGAACACACTCTGGGTACTTGTACCCGTTATTAGAACATTGGATGTCGGGAGCTCCATTGAAGCAGCTCCGGGCTTGTAATGGCTGGTATAAGTCTGTAGCTCCAACATTCCAATGTTTGTCTTCATATTTTTCTCTTTTTAATTTAGAACATTCTACCCTAAGTGGGTGGAATGTTCTAATAGCCTTATAGCCCTTCTGCTACAGGATATACCGGTTATTAAGGGCCCTGAACCCGTTATAGTCCCGAGATGCATGCCCTCGGCAGCGGGCCATAAGGCTATATAAAGCCTACCTGACCAGAATAGTATGTTTGGCAATCATGTGTTTGATTGCATTCTTAAAACAGTACTTAACTGCAATGCTTAAATAAGTTTAGACATATTTAAACATTGCCAATTGAATAGAATAATTGTCAAAAATTCTGAGGGGAGCCCGACGATCGCTGTGGGGTTGGGGGGGGGGTGGCATTAAGACATTTTAAGACCCCTGGTCTAGGGTGTTCCTCCTCAGAGAGGTATGAGGGGCCTGATGTAACACTGTTGGTTAGTCAAATCTTAAAGGGAAGGGCACAGAGACTCAAAGCCGATGGATTTCAATGTCAAACCTGTTTATCACCACTTAATCATCCTCACAATCGCAATAAGTGACTGGATCAGGCCCCCCCTCCAACCATGTCAGGATGGGCTGCTGGCTGAGAATATTCAGCACAGGTTTGGAAATCAAGGTTTGAGATGTAAAACATGACAGTAATAGAAACATGTACGCTTTACAAAGGAACGGTGATGGTGATGCCAAGCTCTGTGTGGCACTGTTAGTACTGCTTGCAAGAGTGTGTACATTTATCGGCTAACAGCGCCCCTCCATGGAATAGCAGTGCTCCAGCACTTGACAGCTCAGGAAGCCATAAAAGTGTGTGACTTTGCATTTCAGTACGGTGATGCGGACCACCACATTGAAATGTGTCAGTCTAACCCCTGATGCATGGTACTTGTCAGGCCTGTTCGCCTCAACGCAGGCACCCTTGCACCATGATACAAGGCTGCCTGCATTGGCGCTAGGCAGCTAAATTTAGCCCCAGCACAGGGAGAAATGCAGGGCTGCACAGTAATCTTGTAAACACGTTGTAGCTCTGCATTTCAGAAGTGGAGAGCGTAGCGTCAAGCCAAAGAGGCCAATATGCATGCGATTACTAGGACGAAATCAGCAAATCCTGAAGAGAGGGACCAGCTGCAAATATAAAAAAGGGAAGTTGAAATACATTAGGTGAAACTAGATTATGCAATTAGGAAGATAGAATCCGGATTAGAGGAATGAACTGTGGACTAGGATGCACTTGGAAATTTGATAGACCGAGCCAGTCTGGAAATCGAAGCAGAATTGTAAACAACATCATTCTAAGATGGCGCCATCTTGGAAATACCTAGAAGCTATAGAACATGATAGTCCTTCGTTCATGTCCATAAAAAGGACATGCCAAGTCCTATGTCAATATCTAGATTCCTAGAGTCTTAGAAGCACCGCCATTTTAGATTGGACAGGGACCTTATATGGGGAGAGGATCGATACATGATGCAGGGCCTACATGGCCCAGATAGAGCCCCAAACACAATCAGCGCACAAAAGGTCCCCGTAATCAGGCTTTTAGACTAGAGCAAAGGTAATCCTCCTGAAAAGAGTTAGTAGTGATTGAAACCAGGCACCTCCATGAACAATAAGATTTGATGTATGGCACAACCTCCGGATGTCCAACTTGCTGTCTTGAGTCTTCCTGATCCATCTCTTACTCCAAGAGCTGTTCTTGTTTTGACAAAACCGTGACCATATGCATCTACCTACACCTGTAACTAGTATATGTGTGCTGTGCAAGCGCCCTTTTTTTTGTTAAGTTACTCTATGAACACCTTTGCTGCAATAAATAAGATGTGGCGTATTCAAAGGAACTTTTATGCAAAGATCTGTGTATTGTTAAATGTGTCTTAAATATGTCTTCATAAGTTTCAACAATAGTAATAAATGAGATGCTTTTACAACCAACTAAAAATTGAATATGCACATTCCGGTATTTTCCATTTAAGTAATTTAAATCTCTTTATATCCGACGGAAAACAATCCTTGATTGTACAAAATGCTTAAGAATAATGATGATAATACTGTAAATCTGCAAAAGCAAAGTCAAAAACATTGAGTTCTAGTATTGAGGTAAACTCGGACCGAGGCCTGCTCTCTCCCCCACAGCTCCGCTGTACACTGGTGCGCCTCGAGCCGCACTCTGGTAGGGTTCGATACTGCTCTCTGCCACTTCTGTGATCGTGTTTCCCTGCCCTGCCTTTCTGCTCTGTATTTTATTGTAAACTTGCCCCAAGTGGTTTTATGTTGCTTTTTGTTCATTTTTGTACCTTATTGTGGTTTTCCCTCCTCGCCGCCCGTGCCCATCTCCCCTCTCAGCCCCCCTCACTGTGCTCTTGTCACTGTTTTTGCCGCTGTTCCCAGCCCTAGCTGCTCATTTCCTCCCCCTCCCCTACTTATGGTGACTGCAGCGGGGAGCACGAGCTAGACCCCAGACCCTAGGTCCGAGGCCTGCTCTCTCCCCCACAGCTTCGCTGTAAACTGCTGCTCCTCGAGCCCCACTCTGGTAGGGTTCGATACTGCTCTCTGCCACTTCTGTGATCGTGTTTCTCCTCCCTGCCTTTTTGCTCTGTATTTTATTGTAAACTTGCCCCAAGTGGTTTTATTGTGCTTTTTGTTTATTTTTGTACCTTTATTGTGGTTTTCCCTCCTCGCCGCCCGTGCCCATCTCCTCTCTCAGCCCCCCTCACTGTGCTCTTGTCACTGTTTTTACCGCTGTTCCCAGCCCTAGCTGCTCGTTTCCTCCCCCTCCCCTACTTATGGTGACTGCAGCGGGGAGCGCGAGCTAGACCCCAGACTCTAGGTCCGAGGCCTGCTCTCTCCCCCACAGCTCCGCTGTACACTGCTGTGCCTCGAGCCTCACTCTGGTAGGGTTCGATACTGCTCTCTGCCACTTCTGTGATCGTGTTTCTCCACCCTGCCTTTTTGCTCTGTATTTTATTGTAACCTTGCCTCAGGTGGTTTTATTGAGCTTTTCATTCATTTTTGTACATTATTGTGGTTTGTTTTCACTCTTTGCCGCCCGTACCTATCTCCCCTCTCAGTGCCCCCTCACTGTGTCCTTGTCACTGTTTTTACCGCTGTTCTTGCCCCCAGCTGCTCGTTTCCTCTCTCCTCCTCTACTTATGGCGACTGCAGTGGGGAGCGCGAGCTAGACCCCAGACCCTCGGTCTGAAGCCTGCGCTCTCCCCCACAGCTCCGCTGTACACTGCTGCTCCTCGAGCCCCACTCTGGTAGGGTTCGATACGGCTGTCTGCCACTTCTGTGATCGTGAGCGACCTTTGACCCTGCTCGCAGGCAGGTCACTCCCCACGCCACCATACAGCCGCCAGCTGCCTCGTTGCTCCTGCCTGCCGCCGCTGTTTCCCGCTCCCTCGTTCCCGCCGCTGAGTCCCTGCAGCCCCACCACCCTGTATCCCATTGGACACCCCGCTCCCGCCTCCCAGCTGCTCCTCCCTCCCTATCCCCCTCTTATGGCCATTCCGGGGTTAAGGGGTTCTGGCGCTGGGCATGGTCCAGTCGCGGATGGGCGCAGACGAGCTTGCCTTTGGCGTGCCTTCTGTGCGCCAGCGGCGCATGCAGCGGGTACGCCGCTGGCGCACTGAAGGCACGCCAAAGGCAAGCTTATCTGTGCCCATCCGCGACTGGACCATGCCCAGCGCCAGAACCACAGAACCCGGTGAATGCCACAACACCAGACTCCGCTACAATGCCAGCACCCTCTACGCACTCAACACCGGCGGAAACCACACCTGCTTCCAAGCCACACCGACACAGACTCACGGACCTTTCACCCGCCACACCTGCATCTTCACCTGCGACAGAACCACTAAACCTCCAAGGACCGGACCCAAACACCTCCGATGCATACTCCTCAACACCCGCTCCGCATGCAAACACGCCGTCGAGCTCTGGGACCTGCTCGACACATCCGCCCCAGACGTGGCCTTCCTGACCGAGACCTGGTGGTGGAACGACTCCTCTGAGCTAGACATTGCCATAGCCATCCCGGACGGCTACAAAATCACCCGCAGGGATCGCACCAACGGAATCGGAGGAGGAATATCCATCGTCCACAAGTCCATTCTCAAGGTCACCACCCATGCAGACGACACCCTTAACACCGCCGAACACCTGCACTTCCGGATCAACACCGACCCCACCACCACCCTCAGAGGAACACTCATCACCAGACCGCCCAGACCCCGAGCACAATTTAGCGACTCCATCGCCGACCTAGCCAGCACCCACGCACTCGCCTCCACAGACTACATCCTCCTCGGGGACCTGAATTTCCACTTCGAGAACAACAACAACGCCAACTCCGCCACCCTCGGCCACACACTGGACCCCATCTTCTCCACAGGCACCCACGTCTCCTTCGACCACACCACGGAACTCCACTGGACTGACCAGCGCTGCATCCATTTCACCTTCAACAAACCAACCACGCACCGCCGCACCCAACAGCTGCCTCGCCGCTGCTGGAGCAAAGTCACCGAAGACCAGCTGATCACCACCCTCGCCCAGAACCCACCCACCGACCCCACCAACCCAGATGACGCAGCCCGCAACACCAGACAGTGGATGGACAAATGCGCCAACACCCTCGCTCCACTCAAGAAACCGTCCAACAACCACACCAGCAAGAGAGCCACCTGGTTTACTAAGGAGCTGCAGACCTAAACGCACCTGCCGGAAACTGGAGAAGATATGGCTCCATGAATGCACTTCGAACAACAGCAAAACCCACAAGGACGCCACTCGCAGACATCACCACCTCATCGGAATAGCCAAGAGATCCTTTTTCAAAAACTACCTGGATAACAACGACCACGACAGCAAAGAGCTCTTCAGCATCGTAAAAGAACTCTCCAACCCCAGCACCAACAACATACCGCCCTAACAAGAACTGTGCAACTCACTAGCCATCTTTTTCCACCGCAAGATCGCTGACATCCATGATAGCTTCAACACAATGACCGGCTCGACTACGCCAGACCCCACCCCCCCTGTGAACACCACCAGCGCCAACCGCCTGACCTCCTGGTCCAACGTCAATGACGATGAGACACGCAAGGTCATGAACTCCATCCACTCAGGATCTCCGTCAGACCCGTGCCCACGCCACGTATTCAACAAAGCAGATGCTGCCATTGCACTCCAACTACGGAAGGACATCAACATCTCCTTCGAAACAGCAACATTCCTGGAAAGCTGGAAACACGTCAAAATCTACACCCTCCTCAAGAAGCCCAAGGCGGACCCCAAGGACCTCAAGAACTTCCGGCCCATCTCCCTGCTCCCGTTCCCGGTGAAGGTCATCGAGAAAATCATCAACATGCAACTGGCCCGCCCCCTGGAAGACAACAACATCTTGGACCTGTCCCAGTCCGGGTTCAGACGAAACCACAGCACCGAGACAGCCCTCATCGCCGCCACAGACGACTTCAGGTGCCAACTAGACAACGGCGAAACATCAGCCCTCATCCTCCTGGACCTGTCAGCCGCTTTCGACACGGTCTGCCATCGCACTCTAAAGACAAGCCTCCTGGAAGCCGGAATCCAAGAGAAGGCCCTTGACTGGACCACGTCCTTCCTCTCCGGGAGAACCCAGAGTGTCCGCCTTCCGCCCTTCCGATCCGAGGCCACCAACTTCATCTGCCACATCCCCCAGGGCTCATCCCTCAGCCCGACGCTGTTTAACATCTACATGGCCCCCCTGGCACAAGTGGCCCGCCAACACAAACTCAACATCATCTCCTACGCCGACGACACCCAGCTCATCCTCTCCCTCACCAAGGACCCACACACCTCCAATACCAAGCTCATGTGGGAATGAAGGCAGTCGCCAACTGGATGCAGAACACCCGTCTGAAGCTGAACTCAGACAAGACGGAGGTACTCATCCTCGGACTCACCCCCTCAGCCTGGGACGACTCCTGGTGGCCGACCACAATGAGAACAGCACCAACACCCACCGATCCTGCACGCAACATAGGATTCGTCCTTGACTCCTCCCTCTCCATGTCTAAACAGGTCAACGCCGTCTCCTCCTCCTGCTACAATACCCTCTGCATGCTCTGCAGGATCTAAAAGTGGATCCCCGGTAGCTTGTCTCCTTTCTGGTGAAGAATTGGCTTGGTAGTTTAGTCTGCCCTGTTCCCATGATGCACTGGGCCAGGGACAGACTGATTTACATATAGACAGGTTCTGAGCTGGGATGGGGCAGTGAGATAAATAACGGTGATGGATCAAGCCCTGATCTTTGGACTGGGTAAGAGTGGTCTGTTTAACTCAGACACTCTGTTCATCACCACCCCCTTTTCTAAATCATGTGGGAATGAAGGCAGTCGCCAACTGGATGCAGAACACCCGTCTGAAGCTGAACTCAGACAAGACGGAGGTACTCATCCTCGGACTCACCCCCTCAGCCTGGGACGACTCCTGGTGGCCGACCACAATGAGAACAGCACCAACACCCACCGATCATGCACGCAACATAGGATTCGTCCTTGACTCCTCCCTCTCCATGTCTAAACAGGTCAACGCCGTCTCCTCCTCCTGCTACAATACCCTCTG
This sequence comes from Lissotriton vulgaris, assembly GCF_964263255.1. Taxonomy (NCBI): domain Eukaryota; kingdom Metazoa; phylum Chordata; class Amphibia; order Caudata; family Salamandridae; genus Lissotriton; species Lissotriton vulgaris. The sequence goes on from NW_028245163.1 coordinate 39,781, forward strand.
CATGCTCTGCAGGATCTAAAAGGGGATCCCGACCGAAACAAGAAGAACGTGACAAAGGCCCTCGTCAGCAGCAGACTGGACTACGGCAACGCACTCTATGCAGGAATGCCAGCCAAACACCTACGACGACTACAACACATCCAAAATGCCTCTGCCCGACTGATCGTCAACGTCCCCAGCAGCAGCCACATCACCCCCCACCTGAGAGATCTACACTGGCTCCCCGTCGACAAGAGGATAACCTTCAAGCTCCTCACCCATGCACACAAAGCACTCCACAACGACGGACCAGCCTACCTGAACAGCAGACTCAACTTTTACACCCGACCCGCCAGCTCCGCTCCGCCAGCCTCGCCCTCGCGTATGTCCCCCGCATCCAACAAATAACCTCCGGCGGCAGATCCTTCTCCTACCTTACCACCTAGACCTGGAACACCCTCCCTACCCACCTACGTCAGACCTAAGCATGGGCGGAAAATCCGTTTCGCTCGCGGATTTTCGGTAAATTCGCAATCCGCGAGATTTGCTAATCTCCGGCAAAATCCGCAAATCCGCGAGCAGCTGTTCGCACTGTTCGCGTGAGTTCGCGCCCCGCGAATAAGTGCAAAATTGCAGAAATACGATCTTAGCAAAACTGAAAGTAACTACTTACCAGGTTCAAAAGTTCAGGCTCATCATTAGTAGCCATTTCCTGTAGTGCTTCCTGAGGGGCCCCTCCAGAGTTCAGTTGCCAGTTGAAACTATTATGTGACCCTGCTCTGAACCTCAGAATAGTTACACATATGCCACAAAGGTCCTGAATTACAGCTAAGGGAGACAAGCAGGAGCCAGGCTGGAAGTTCAAATCCATTAATCAGCCCCTAATTCATTATTGTCAGTTGGGGCAGGGCAGGTGTTGTAACTAATTTTGCAACAATGAAAGCACTTAGCAAGTGCAAAAGATCACTAATCAGGAAGCACTAAGGAAGCAGGTGCCAGCTAAAAAAATATTCTGTGACACATTAATCAGCCCCAAATTAATTCAGGTCACTTGAGGCAGGGAAGGTGTGCTTGCGTTGCCACAATAATGTACACTGACTGGACAACCAGAGGGTGCTGTGATGAAACAGAGGGTGGCATGGGTGGGCCAGAGGGTGGCATGAGTAGTCAGAGAGTGGCAACGGTGACAGAGAGTGGCAGTGATGAAGAAGAGTGTCCCAAACAGGCTGGACACGTAGAAACAACAAGTTCGCGAAACTTGCGACCCGACAGGTAAGTTCGCAATTTGCGTCATTGTAAAAAACCCTCGCGAACTGGCAGAAACCCGCGCAAACACAAAAAAAAAATCCGCAAATTCGCGAGAATTCGCGGATTTTGCGGATTGCGAGTTCGCAAACCTGCAAAATTCGCGAACGCGAGATTCGCAAAATTCGCCCATGCTTAGTCAGACCCAAGACCTACTCGCCTTCAGAAGACTCCTCAAGACCTGGCTCTTCGAGCAGTAGCGGCAACCCCTCCCCTCAGCGCCTTGAGACCCTCACGGGTAAGTAGCGTGCTTTACAAGTGTTTTGATTGATTGATTGATAGATTGATTGATTGATAAGTCCTGAGAGAGGCAGCCTTACCTGAACATAAACGGACATATTTTGGAAGTACTGTCAAGGGCAATTTTGTGGTTCTACGAGTCTCAGCTGTGCACCTCCGTGGCTCAAGATGAAGAAATGGCCTCTAGCAAATTAAGGCAACACTGATCAACCACTTTTTGTGTAAACATGTCCAATACCAGCTCGGATCATGAGGCGGTTACAGCAGTACTTTGCTTCCTAAAGTGATATCAGACCATCATTCAGTGCTAGAGGTGTATTGTAAACTCTTTCAGGCTATTCCACGGCAAGCTGCGAAAATCACAGTTAACTGAAAGTGAAAAGGAATGGGGGATCTGCTATATAAAACAGAGTATATTTACCAAGCCTAAAACTGCATCAGAGAACACACGAAGGAGAAAAGCCATACAAATGCAATGAATGTCTGAAGAGCTTTAGTCAATTATCAGACCTAAAAAAGCATCAGTGAACACACACAGGGGACAAACCATATCATTGCCGTGAATGTGGATGTATTTTTACGGAATCATCAAAACTCATGAGTCAGCGAACACACACTGGGGAAAAACCATTCAAGTGCAATGAATGTGGTAAGAGCTTTGTATATTTATCAGACCTAAAACGGCATCAGAGAACACACACAGGGGAAAAACCATATCAATCCAGTGAATGTGGAAGTAGTTTTACAGAATCATCAACACTCATGAGTCATCAGCGAACACACACTGGAGTAAAACCATACCATTGCAGTAAATGTGGAAGTTGTTTTAGTTCCTCTTCAGGATTAATGCATCATCAACAAACACACACAGGGACAAAACCATTCCTGTCCAATGAATGTGGGAGGAGATTTTGTTGCTTATCAGTCCTACATGGACATCAGCGAACACACACTGGAGAAAAACCATTTCAGTGCAATGAGTGTGTTGTTTCTGTGCTGTGTTGGATAAGATTGTTTTCAGAGAGGAAGGTGGCTAGCAAATTCGCCGAAGAGTCTTGCGGTGAGCCCCAGTGGACATTGAAGTCACCCGTGAAGGTCTGATTGTCACTTTGCGAGTATTGGTCGCTGATGAAGACAGTGAGTTCCTCCATAAATGAAGGGCCGCTGCAAATGCAATAGGTCTCGCATTATTAAAGTTTGAGCTATTGGCATTGCCAATAATAATGCAACACCAATAGCTGAAACATTCAGTAATACGAGACCTATTGCATTGCAAATGCTTGCTGGAATATGGAGGGGTTGGCATGTGTTGTTTAAGGAGGGCCATGGAACAGGTTGTGCTTCCTCTACAGATGGCTGACATACAGGAAGACTGCCTTTCACACTAGGGTGATCATTAAGAGTGATCTGTTAATTCCGACGGGCCTGGTAATCCCAGGCAGTAGGCCCATTGGAATTATGATTACAGTAGAAAAATTAACGCCTAGGTGATCCAAATGGAAATTCACCTTCAGATACCATGACCATTGCAAAGCCATGCCAACGGCTGCTAGTGCACTGCTAAAATGTAAAAAAAATAAAAAAGAAGCCGCAAACGTCTTAAATGTATTTTATTTCATCTTTCATTAAGTGGCTCTCGTCTGGGTCTACACACCTTTGTTTTTAAGCATTGCGAGTATCATGTCTTGGTGTTTTGCACGATCAGTCAAAACCAGTGCCTGACGTCATCATAACGCCTGGTGACATATTACAATTGTTCACATTTCCCTGGTGTTATTTTTAGGTGCATCTGTTTGGAATACCAACACAGATTGTTATCTTTACAGTGTGCAATGACCAAACTTGCCACAGCAACTTTATGAAATAATAATTGCTAGTAACTGGTGCAAGGGTAGTGGAAAACAGCCCATGGCATGCTGCTAAGGCTACTTAAGGAACCCAGCCTGGAAGCAGTACTTTCCTGTCCTAGGTAGAGCAACATTTTGAAGCTGCCATTACCACAATATATGCTGCCTTGCCTTGCTCAAGGTGTGCATAATATTTATGGGTGGTCACCTTGCTGACAGTACTCTTAGCACAACTTAATTTCAACTTTCCATATTATCCATCCTGATTGATCCCACTAACTTAACGAGTTAAAGTAATTGGCATTGTAAATGACAATGCCTTTTATTTATGTTTTCTAAAACTCAGTTATAGCTCAAACTCGCGTAAATGCGAGACCTATTGCATTGCAAATGCTTGTTTAAAAGATGTTCTCTGCCTGCATTAGTCTAGCCCTGCCCTGCCCATGACACTTAATTTGTCAAAAACATAATTAGCAGGCCCCAGGGTATTTCACAAGAGGCCGTTCTTCAAAGTGCCTGTACCACTGTTACCGTCAAGCCATCATACTGCAACAGTTGTGACAATTTGGATTATTTCATGTCACAAAAGCTGTACAAATGATGCCCTGTGACATTGGCTGAGTGACCAGAGATGCGTGTAGAGGACTTGTGGTCTGTTTGCCTCTTTACCACCCGTCTGTGGTGCAAGGCTGGGAGAACATTCATTGTAATGCCATCAGTGGTGACCTATGAAGGGATGCATTCTGGCAGTTTCCTCATCTGAAAACCAGACATTTACTCACCCGAACCGCATTTATTACCAGAACCTCATTCACCTGAACCTAACTCATTACCAGAACTTCATTCACTCGAACCTCACTCATTACCAGAACTGAAGTCACCCGAACCTCACTCATTACCTGAACCTCACTCACCGAACCTCATTCCTTACCAGAATATCACTAACCAGAACTTCATTCACCCGAACCTAACTCATTACCAGAATATCACTAACAAAAACCTCATTCATTTCCAGAAACGCATTCACCCGAACCACCTTCATTACCGGAACCCCTCTCACCCCAACCTAATTCATTACCAGAACCACTCTCACTCAACCCCTACTCATTATCAGAACCTCACTCACCAAAACCTCACCCACCTGAACCTCACTCACCAAAACCTCTCCCACCTGAACCTCACTCACCGAAACATCATTCATTACCAGACCTCACTCATGCAGACCTCTCATTACCAGAACCTCGTTTAATAGCAGAACCTTTCTCACCTGAAACTATTTCATTACCCCCAGGTCCCTCCTGTCCTCGTCCCATTCCTAAACATAGTGGCGATCACTATCTCAGCGACAGAAAAAAAAGAACAGGAGCATGCTGGGATACCTAACCCACTCCCTCCCACTGGGAGTACATAAGCGGTACAAACCCAGCATGCAGCTTGTTCTTTTTCTCTGTCTTCCAACAGAATGGGACGTGTTTGCTGCTTACCTGTGTGTTTCTTCCATGGATGTCTCGTCGGGCTGCTGGGCTGTCCTCGACATCCTGTTCCGCGTCTCCTGGCCTGCCGGGCTTGCTGGGAGTCGCGTTGATGGGCGCCCGGCCCTTTGTGGCTGGGGTGCCGTTCCTCAGGTTTCCTTCCGGGTTACAGCGCGCGTCTTCCTAGGACTTGGCCAGTCTGAAAGACGCGCTGATGAGGCTGTTTTGGGGCCCGGGGGCTAAGCTGGGCGGGGCTCCTGGTCCCCCTACCTGGCTTGATGGGGTGCTGCTGGCCTTGTTTCCTCTCTGTCGCCCCTGCTGTTTGTGGTGTCAGTGCAGGGGCGGGCCTTGGTGAGGGTCCGTGTCAGACAAGTGGCTGCCGTCCTCTTTCCTGCCCAGCACTGGTGTCCTGGAGGGTGCTTGGGCTGGCTCTTGTGTGCAGGACACTTGCGGTGAGTCCTTCCTTCCCCTGTGGTGAGTACCGCATAGCGGTTCCGCTTTTCTTCCCAGTTGCCTCACACTTACATGTTCCTCTGGCTTTATGTTTTGTGCTGTGCCTGGATGAGTCTGGTTGTGCGCAGTGAGGCTGCTTCGCAGTCTTGACTGGGAGACCTGCTCGGCCACTTCGGTGTGTTTTCTCCCCTGGTTTGCTTCTGGCGCTCTCCCATTCCTCATGGGTTCGTTGGGTTGTTGCTGGTGCTCTGAGGCCCGACGTCCTCCGGTCTCTCCATCTGATGGTTGATTCCCGATGGGACCTTTTTTCCGTGCTGGCTTGTGGTGCTCCCTTCCCTGCGTGCTGGGTTGGGGCTTTGCGTAGCTTTTTTGTGTTGTGTCTCTTCCTTGCTTCCCAGTGCTGCAAAAAGCTTCCTCCACAGGTTTTGGGTTCCCAGGCTTCCTGGTTTTCTGCTTGCTCGGCGCTTGTTGCTGGATGACGTCTGGGTGAGGGGGTTGGGGGACGGTCTCTGTTTGGTGGTGTAGGCCTGTCGCCCTGGTGCGTTACGCATTACGGGCTTCTTCTTCTTCCCTGTTTTGTGCTCTTCTGCTGTGCTGGCCTGCGGCCTTGGCTCCCTGTTTAAAACTGCTTGTGGTGTGCCAGGGCTGGCGGGTGCTGTGGGCTTCCGCGGGTGCCCACGTCTGCTCTCGTGGGATTTTATTTTTTGGGTGGGGTTTGGCCTGGTTCGTGCCTCTGCGTGCTTCTGTTCCCCCTGACCGGGCCGGGTTGGTGCCTGGTGGGGTGTCCGCCTTTGTTGCCTGTTTCCCGGCTTCTTCCGCCTCCTGCCTGTCCCCCTGTTGGTTCCTGCTGTTCTTATAGGTTCAGTCCTGTTGCGTACCTGTCTGGGTGCCTGTCTGGGCTCCTGGTGCTGGGCGCTCCTTGAGTCCTTCCAGGGGTGTTGGTTTGGCCCGTGCTCGGGGTGCCTTGTTTCTTCCTGCCCCGGTGCATGGCCGGTGCTCTGGGCTTCGCTGTATGGGGTTTCCTGGCCTGTGGCCTTTTTCCTCCCTGCTGGTGCCTGGGTGTGCCTGGGTGTGACGGCTGGGCCCACCGGTACCCTTGCGTTCGCTCCTCTCCTCCAGCGTGCCCTCCTGCCTGGGCTGGTGGGTTCTTTCCCCCTGTGGGTTTCCTTTGAGTGGGGTTCGTGCTGGTTGCGGGTCATGGAGGTGGGCGTGCGGCTCCCCGTTCTGCCCCTTCTTCAGGTGTGGTGCCTCTGCTCTTTAGCTTGGCCCCTGCTTGGATTCAGCTGGGTCGCTTCGTGCGTCCTGCGTCGGGGTCCTTGGTGCTTCCGTGTCTCCCTGTTTCTTGGATTTCATTGTTTTTTTCCGGGGACGAGGGCTGTTCTGCCCTCCCTCTGTCCTGGTGGGCTTTGTTTAGCTGTTGCTCCAGGTCTGTCCTGCTGGGGCCCCTGGTGGGTTTTCTGGCTATGGTTGCAGCTTGCCTCTTGCCTGGTGCTGTGTTGTGTTGGGTTGGTTGGTGGGGTTTGGTTTCCTGTTGTGGTTTCCTTTTCCCCTCGTGTGGCTCTTTTTGTGGCTTGGTGTGCTTTTGGGTCCTTTACCTTGCGCTGCCGTTCCCTTTGCCGCCTGTGGGGACTGGGTGTCGTGGGTCTTCCTTGGCTTCTGCCTGGGTGGCTACTTGGTTTCTTGGCTGCGCTGCTTCTGTGCCCCTACCTGTTTCAGGGTTCGGCCTGCCCTGTACCCTTCTTTCCTGCTTTGTGGGTGCTGTTCCTGGCATCCTCATCCCCATGCCTTCTCTTGGTTTTGGCAGGTGGGTTGTTGGTGGGGTTGCCGGTTGTGGTCTGGTGTCGGACTCCCCTGGTGTGTGGAACGCGTTGCTGCTTGCCAGCTCCCCTTTTTCGGCCTTGCCTGGGCCCTGCTACTGGGACGTTCCCCTTGTAGGCTTGTCCTTGGGATTGAGCGTTTCCCCTCCTGTGCGGCCTGCTTTCGGCCTGTGGTTCTCCAGCCGTTGCTCTTGCTCACTCTGCGGGGATTATTCTTCCCCTTTTTGGGCCTGTTCCCATGCCCCTGTGGGGTTGTGTGCCTTTTGGTCTCTCCTGGTTCCTCTCCTGTGGTTTGGGGTTGCCTGGGGTGTTTTGGGGTTCTATGGGGACTCGGCTCTGCCTCTGTTGGGGTTATTCTCTTGCGGTCCCTATTTTTGGCCTCCCTTTGTGGGGTCCCTTCCTGGGTCCTTCCCTGTCCGTTCATTCTCTGGTGCTTTTGGGCCTCCTTTACGGCCTCTTGGTGGTCTGTGTTTCTGTCCCTGATGGTCTAGGTATTGGGTTGGGCTTTGGTGCCCTTCCCTGGGCCCCTTCTTGTTTTAGGGTTTTTTGGTGTTGGGTTGGTTGGCCCTCTGCCTCTCCTTTTGGGTTCTGCCGGCGCTGTGTTGGGGTCCTCCTGGCTGGCAGGCTGGCCTGTCGGTTGTCCGGTTGGCTTCTTGGGTCTTTCTGGGCCTCCTTCGTTGTTGGGCTCTTGGCCTGCTTGTTGGTCCTTCCTTTTTTGCCCTTCTTGGGGTTCGCCTTGGATGGTGCCTTGGTATCCTCCTGGCCTGTGGGTCGGCTCTTGGTTGATGGCGGTTCCTCCTTCCTGTTTCTGGAGTTGGTTTCCCCGGTTCCGTGTTCGGCCCTTGGTTTTTCTTTCTTGGCTGTGCCCTGTCCGTGTGTGGTGTCTGCTTTGGGCAACGCTTTTTGCTCTCCATGGCCTAGCTTGGGCGGGTTCCTGGGTTCGTGTCCCTATGTCTCCTGCTTTTGGTTACCTCGGGCCTGGACGATGGCTGGTTCCTGTGCCCCGGGTTTCTTCTCCCGGTGTGGCCCCCTTGGCTGCGGCTGTCCGGTGTCTCTGCTGAGGTTTGCTGCTTGTATTTCCTGCCTTTGGCCTGGGCCTTCTGTGGGTTTCTGTGCCTCCGGTTCCCTGTTGCAGTGGTTGCCGGCTGTTGGTGAGGGCCTTGCCTGAGTTCTTTGGCCCCTTTCTTCCTGGTTGTTGCTTTGGGTCGGTGACTGTTTTCGGGTCTGGTTCCTCCCTCTTCGGTCTTGGTGGCTCTGCTGGTGACTTCCCCTGGTGTGTTGGGGTTGGCCCTGTGGTTGGTCGTGTTCGTTGCTCTCTTCCTTTGGCGTGCCTCTCCGTTGTGGTCTTCCTTCCCCTCTCCTTTGGAGTGGTTGTTTGTGGGTTGCCCCGGCTATGGGTCGCTTTCTTCCCTGCTTTGGGGGGGTTTCACTCTCTGTCTTGCCCCTGCTGGATTCCTTCCTGGGCCTTGGAGATGTCCTCCTGTGCGGCCTGCTCTCGTGTACTCGCGGGTGTTGGACCTGATTGGCCTGTTTTGTCTCTGGTGGGGTGGCTGCTTGATGGTGGGGCTGGGGGTTTCTCCCTTGGTGGTTTTTCTCCCTGGTCTTTTGCCCTTCCTGGCAGGGTTTCTCCGTTGGGGCGCTTCCGCTTCTCCGGGGCTCCCTTCCGCTGGTAGTTCGAGGGGGGGTTCTTTCTGCCCCACTAGGTGCTCCCTTGGGGCTTGGCTCTCAGTACATGGCCTTCTTAGGGCTTGATTTGGGGGTTCTTGTGCTCGTTTGCGGTCCTTATGAGTCGTCCCCCACTTGTTTCTGGGGTCTTGGCTCTGTCGGCTTGGTTGGGGCGTGGCTGGTTGTGCTCCTGCCTGTGTTTTCTTGTGGGCTCCCTTCTGTTTCGGTTGGGTGCCGTTTTGTTTCTCAGGCTGGTGCCCCTGGTGTTGGTGGGTGTCCGGAAGGCCGGGTTGTTTGCTTTGGTATTCTTCACTATGTTGCGGAATGGGACGAGAACAGGAGGGACCTGAGGGTAATGTCCTACTACTTACCAGTAATCTTCATTACTCCTGGTCCCATTGTCCTCATCCCATTCCTTACACCCCTCCCTCCCTCCCTCCCTCCCTGCCGGCCGGCCTTCCGGTTTTTGGCTTGGTATTTTCAGGCTGCATGCTGGGTTGGTACCGCTTATGTACTCCCAGTGGGAGGGAGTGGGTTAGGTATCCCAGCATGCTCCTGTTATTTTTTTCTGTCGTGGAGATAGTGATCGCCACTATGTTTAGGAATGGGACGAGGACAACGGGACCAGGAGTAATGAAGACTACCGGTAAGTAATAGGACATTATGAGTACATCCCTCACCCGAACCTCAATCATTACCAGAACTCTAGACACCTGAATCTCACTCATTATCAGAACTTAACTCACCCAAACCTAACCCACCCGAACCTCACTCATCCAAAGCTCATTCATTCCCAGAACCTCCCTCTTTTTCAGAACATCATTCATTCCTAGAGTGTAACTCAACCAAACTTCACTCATTACCAGAGCCTCACTCACCCAAATCTCGTTCATTCCTAGAACCTCACTCATTACCAGAACCTCAGTCAGCCGAAACTCATTCATTACCAGTACCTCAATCATTACCAGAAACTCAGTCAGCCGATCCTCAATTATTAACAGACCCTAACTCACCCAAACCTCACTCATTACCAGAACCCTACTCCCCGAACTTCACTCATTACCAGGACTGTCATTACCTCCTGGGCAGTGTAGCGTGGGAGACGTGCACTGCTGAGTGAAGTTTAGGTGAAGTTTAGGTGGTATCTCCTGTGTTAGACCTTGCACCTTGGCGTGAGTCTCCCTTCCACTTTTTGCTGATGTGCCTTAGATGTTTTGCTGGTGTTTGCTGCTCAGGGCACTGTGCCACTGCCAACCAGTGCCACAGTGCAAGTGCTCCCTATGAAAAGTGTGCATGTAATTGATTTCCATGATTGGTTTACTGTCAGTCCCCAGTAAAGTGCACCAGGAGTGCCAGGGCTTGTAAATACAAATGCTGCAGCACTGGTTGTGCCACCCACAGAAGCAGCCCTGTAAAATGTGTCTAAGGTCTGCCATTGCAGAACCTGCGTGCAGTCTGGTACTGTCACGCTGGCTGGGCCAGTGCACACACTCGCCAACCTTCCCTTTACTTCATGTGAGTTACCCCTATGGTAGGCTCAAGGGCAGGGTGCATTGTAAGCATAAGGTAGGAGAAGCCCTGATGTGTGTGGCATGTCCTAATAGTGAATTACAGCCATTTTCGTTTTTCACTATTGTAAGGCTACCTGTTCTCATAGGCCAGAATGGGCTGCTGGAATTATTACACCCTATAATCCCAGCAGGCTCAGGGAACATGGTAGAAAGTCAAGTTTAGTATGCCTGAACTCAGAATAATAAAATGCTTCTTTTAGTAAAGTTTATTTTAATATCCTGTGTTTGCAAATGCTACTTTTAGAAAGTTAGCATTTGCTTGCCTGACCATTTCAGCCCGCCTCTTCTGGGATGTGTATCTGCTGTCTGGTTTCTGTGAGTGACAGGGCTGGGGTATTCCAGGGGACAATCTGGGCTGCCAGGTGGTGAATAGAGGGATTACCCCCAGGATAGGTGGGAGGGGTACCCCTTGACTCTGAATAGGGCTGTGCTCTGACACCACAATGCTGGTTCCACCTCCTGCGGAGCGTCTGATGTCTCTGCCCTGCACCCTGAAAGAAACAGCAAGAGTCTCCAAAACAAAGTGCTCCAAAACTGAGTTGAACCAGGCTCAGGTCCCCTGGCCTGCAAAGACAAAAGAAACTGTGTATAAAAGTAGGAGCCCTGCTCCTAAACAGCAGATTCTGTTTGTGCCAAGAAGAAACTCTGCCCGAAGAGAAGGACCTGGAAAAGCTGCATGGAGGACTACTGTCTCTAGCCTGAGAGACTGGCCTGTGGTGGGTGCCTTGCTGCAAGAAGGAGAGGAGAAAAGACTGAGAAAGACTTTATTTATTTCAACTTGTGCAATCTCTGAATCAGATCTCCAAGGGCTTGCGTGTGAGCCCCCCCTGAACTGCGCCCCAGAAACATTGGGCGCTACCCCCTCCTGAAGGAAAAGCTGTGGATTGTGCTGTCTGACCCTGCAGCGCTGCCCGAGGAAAGCTGAGTGTGCTGTGCCAGGTCATTGCGCAGTCTGAAGAGCCTGAAGCCTCCCTGTCCTGCTGAGCAACGCAACTTCTGCCTGGCCGTGCTGCAGTATACCAAGTAAAGGCCTGCCCCGTCTGGCCCGAGCACCGTGACTGTTGCCCCTCCGAGCCGTATCTCGCAACGTGAGAAAGGACCCGTCAGGTCCGAGCAACGCGACCCTGTGGCCCCCGAGCCGTAGCTCGCAACGTAAAGACTGACTTCTTGCCAAGGTTCACTCTTCCCGTGTGGCGTCCTGCTTGAAGCGCCCCGCTGCTGTGACTGAGCAGCTGCGGCACGTAGTGCGGTTGGTGGCCATCCCGTACTTGGGATCGCACCACACCTCTCATCACCGTCCGCCGCTTCTCCCCTTGAAGACCGGAGCGGACTCTGCACCGAAGAGCCTGCGCCCCTCCACGCATCGCTGCCCACAGAAAAGTGACTGTGGCCCCCGAGCCGTAGCTCACATCACAAAGAAGGCATCGCGACGAGGGACGTCTGACCGGCCTTCACATCGTCCACCCTGAACTCCTCAGTGAACCAGGTACTGTGCACTGTGAACTGTACCCCCTGGGAGACCAAAAGCACCTGATACGCACTGTCACGTTTGCTGTTCGCCGCGCCCTGGACTGAAGTGTCCGTGAGGCGCGTACAATTTGACAAAGCTGTTCTTCGTCCAACACGGTACGAGTCGCATTGAAGCCTATGAATCGCACCACCTGTTTGTCCCCACAAGAACCAGGTACACTCTGCAGCGTGCGCCGCGCCCCGGACTGCAGTGTCCGCGAGGCGTGTACCATTTGGAAAGCCGCTTGTTTGTCCACAAGGTACTAGTCGCACAGGAGTGCTATGACTCGTATCCCAGTATAACCGGCAGCGCCGTACGCGTCGTAACGCGAGGCGCATGAAACTCAGCAGGGCCTTCCATTTTTAACCTCACGAGGCTACGAAGCGCACAGCATTGAAAAACATTGCCAATCAGAACGGAACATTGTCTAGAGATTTGTGGAACCTCTTTTAAAGTTACTGGAAGAGTTTTGAAAATTATTAAGCCTGTAAACTAAGCCTGCTTGAAAGTTTAAATATAAAGAACTATATTTTTACATAAGATCAGCCTTGTGTCTCTCTATGGTGTGTTGATTAGTTACTGTGTGTATTATTACAAATGCTTAACCATAAATGCTCTGGGGATTAGCCTTGTCTGCTCTTGCCACGCCGCCTAGAGGGTGAGCCGGGGTTATTTCTAGGAGTAGTCCTTTGCCTTGACTAGAGGAGCGGGTCCCTGCTTGGCACAAGTGCATACCTGTGCCAACCAGAACCCCCAAATCTAACATCCTGGATGCATGTAAAAAGGTTTTCCTTATTTTTCTGCCACATATTTTTGTAGTTTGCCAAGTTTGTGGAAGCCAAGACCTGTGTAAACCCCAAGAGGGGGTGGGGGATCACAAGGGCAGGGGTGAGGCTTTAGGATGCCAGAGGGCCGGGAGCCTCTGTTGTGTGGTGAGTGAAGTGTTGGTGTGTAATGTTTTGGTAGGTACAGTGCGTGGCTCATGCAGGAGCACAACACACTGCTGTGCGTGGGGATCAGTGCTGGATGAAGTGGGGGTGTGGGCCCCCTGTTTACTCGTGGTCCAGTGCTTTCCATCCCTTGCACGCACCCCGGATGGAGGACCCCATTCTTGTGGCTGTAAATACTGCTGCTGATTGTGAAATTTATCACATGCTAATCCTCCCCCTGAGCCTTAAAAACTCGGAAGGCACTTTACTGCACGTCTGCAGAGTACAAACACAGGCTCTACACAGATGCTCCAGGTCTATGCGACGCCCCCCACCACCTGTAACCTGTGGCCTATTACCTCCACCGTGTTCCAAACACGGCCACCACCTCACAGGTGACACCGCTCACCGCTCACATCTTTAAGGCAGCCAGCTCCTTTGTCTAACGCCTCTCCCCCTCTTCCTAGGCAGATGGATGTGTGCATTAACACACCGTTGTGCACACGCCCCAGCAGCATCAGTGCCGACTCCTGTTCTGCGCTAGGGTGGCCTGCCCATGCAAGCTTGTACTAGCTAGTTCCCTGAGCGGCGTCTAGTCGCAACTCCCACCGGACACATGCCTCCAGTCCCCCGCTCTCTGCACATGGTGTGCATGCCGCCCAAAGAGCGGTGAGGGGTTGTGCCAGGGTGCAGGCCTCCATCTGTGCCTGGCTAACCCGATCCAACACAGGAGGCGCCGCAAGTATAAAATAGCACACACGGTGCCCCCAGAGGAGCTCGGCCCACCAGGGCCCGCCTACCTGCAGTGCCGCTCCCCCATACAACACCTACAACTCAGCACGCGCTGCATGCCAACACTATGTGTGTCATCAGTGCCAAGATCGCGTCACTCGTGAATAGCAGAATGGAGAAAGTAATTCACCCGCAGAGCCAGGCTGTGTGCAAGGAGGGGCGCGCCCTGTTCACTGCTGTGCCACAACACACTACACCCAACATGCCTGCTTCCTAAGGCAGGAGGGGGGTCTATATGGCAAAAGCAAGGCAGGCCGTTGACTGACCCCCTGTTTGAGCACCAGGCTACCGCAATTAGGGCAATGCCACAATGCAGGAATGCCCAGACTGCCTTCAGGGTCAGCAGCATTTGCACACGTGTGGTCACACAGAGGGGTTCCCACGGTTCTCAGGCAGCCGCAGATTTTAAACCTCTGGGACCATTCTGTGAACCACGAGGTCTTAACGCGTTTTGTTACAATAATGCAACACCACCCAATTCTAAATCAGCAGACGGTGATGGATAGCAATGTAAGTCGAACACGTTAGAAAACGAGGGGAGGGAGGAAGAAAACAGAAGATGCGCATGACGGCCTGGAAACCAGATGGTGCGCTGAACTTTCCCTGAACCTTCCCTTGTCAAATTGAAACTAGTGGTGAGCGCGCACCACAGAGGAGCAGGGGGAGGGAGCGTGGCAGTGAGGCGAACTCACGCTGCTGCGCGTTCTAGACACGTAAGAGAATAAGCGTTGCAAAGGTGGGACATGCACCGCCTTTGCCCAATCCTGTGCCTTTTAAAAAAAATAAAAAATGCTAAAGCCAATGGCGGGCGGCGAAAGCCTGCTCACACGCACAGGCGTGTAAGCAGCTTTCAGAACCCCTTTACAAAAGGTCTTGTGCCGCGCGAGCAACTAGGCACGAGACCTAAAAAGGAAGATCATCCTGGAGTCATTCTGAAGCCATCTGATGACTTCAGCTGAGCCATTCCTGTAATCATCTGGGGAAGTCATCCCAGGCCATCCTGAAGAATGCCAGTAGGGCATAATATTTAAGTGAGATGACTCCTGGAGTCATCAGAGAAACTACCCCAGGATGAGGTTCTGATTACTTCAGTTAGAAGTATGTGATGATCTCCTACTACTTCAGGAACAGTAAGTGGCAACTTCAGGATGAGTCTTAATTGCAACAGGAGGACTTCAGAACAACTTCAGGATGAGACTTAATACCATCGGAATTATTTCAGGATACATTCACAATGGCTGTGTATTACTTGATTATCATATTAAGATAACTTATGAATGAGTGTGAACTACTCTATGATAAGTTTATGACATGTTTAGAATGTGTATGGATTACTCCACGGATGTATGACATCACAACACATGCTTTTACATCGCATGCTTTTACATCGCAACTTTTATAACGCATAGTGTTGAGGGGTGCTGGATAGTGAATAGTTTAATTTACTATTCCAACTCCAGTCCCCGTGGATAGTAGGGAAGGTGTTGGATAGTAAATTAAATCTATTCCCTATCCTAGAGCGCCCCCCAGCGCAATGCGTTGCAATGGTTTGCGTTGTAAAAGTTGCGATGTAAAAGCACTGCGTGGTAAAAGTTGCGTTGTAAAGGATGTTTCCCTTACTCCACTATTATTTTCTATCATCTAAATTATTATGGAATACTTTTAAAAGAATTAACGGCAACTGTGTGATAAATCTCAGTGATTCCATGAAAAAGGTTTGTAAAGTTGAAGATCGTTGCCAAATTACTAAATATTAAGGGCCTCATTTATGAAAAGTGATGCACCGATGCGTGAAAACAGCGATGCGTCACTTTTCATTGTGCCCTCCTTGCAACATGCTGGATGCGTCATATTTACAGTATGACGCATCATGTCGCAAGGAGTTACAGATACGTCAGTATTTCTGACATATCGGTAGGCACAAAAATGGCACATTGCTGGAGTGTGTCACAAAAGTGACCCCAACTCCAGCAATGGGTCATTTCACATGGGCATGTCCCACGTCAGTCTTACGCCTGCTGTGAGGCAGGCGTAAGATTTTGACACATTTGCGTCCTAGAAGTGACGCAGAAAAATCTCATAGATTTCACTGCGTCACTTCTACGAGGCTTACTTGCGTCATAACGCCCACCCTGCATACAATATACCTGGCGCAGGTATAATGTGGCGCAGGGGTTTACAAAGTGACACATCTACTTAGATGCGTCACTTTGTAAATATGACGCAACATGGTGCATTTTTTACGCCGCTTGTGCGTCACAAAAAGTGTCGCATGGCGGCGCAAAAGGGACGCAATGGCTCGTAAATCAGCCCCTTAGTGAGGGTTGGATCACCTTGAGAGTTCTGTGACCGGAGTACATTCTCCGTTTGACACTTTGACCATCCAGGGTCCATCAGGAAGAATTTTTGAAAATTAACTTCCAAGTAATAACTTGGAGAAGCACCACCTCCTTTTAAAAATTGCAATTGTGGTTGGGTGTAACACATGTTCCTTCTTTGTACAATACAGCTACTTAAAAAACAACCAATTTTCAGACCAACCAAAGCTTTTTCTTTGACATATAATTGAGTGCATCTTCACAGTAAAAGATGGACAGTGTTATGAACCGGTGCGAAAAGTAGATGCCAGCAAAAGGCCATGTAATGTGTATTTAAACGCAGCATTGCATCTTGTGGCGTTCAGTCATACTAATAGGGTCTTGACTTTGAGGTACGGTTTATTATACTATTTTTTAACATAATGAGTTGCTGATTGAAATAAAAGGACTTGAATGACTTATTGATATTTCATTTTATTAAGTTATAACACATACTTCACCCAGAGGAACCCAGGATACCAATACAAGACAATATAAAAGAAATGCAAAAATTAAAGCAGTAAACAAAACCAAGAAACATTGTCGTAAGTTTTCAGATTCAGCATTTTCTTTAATTTTCCTCTGACAGCATTTCTTTGTGGCAAGTTTTTTCTTCATAGATCTGTTTTTTGGAGATTGACAGCTGTTGGCCCTTGTACACAGGTTTTGTAAACCCCAAAAACCAACAAAAAAAGATAATAAAAGCATGGCTTAGTACCTAGCTTCTATTAGACTGGCCTGCCTTTAAAAAAATCTGCATATATATTTACAGCAAGCATGATAGGGGTATAGGGGTTCATAAGTTAACAGTATGTGCACTTCACTTGGGAAGTGCGTGTGTCATAGGTGCAAAAAGGAGCGCATGCACAGTTAAGTCATTTATAGGATTGCAGGTAACAAAAATAAACTCTCTGAACTAGACGAGTGATGTGCCAGAATGTGGATGTTCCCAAACAAGCATTGGCAAAGGCAATAGGTCTCTACTATGCAAGACCTATTGGCTGTGTTAATGTGTTTTAGAAATGTTGGACTCCGGGGTGGGTGTTGTTCGGCATGGCTAAAAGTTAGTAGGGTAAAGGAGAGCGCATTGGAGTGTAGTGAAGCGGAGTAGAGTGCAATGTTATGCAGAGGCGTACAGTAGAGTTGATTGTTGCTGACAGGAGTGAAGTGAAGAAGCGTACAGTGTGGTAGAGGGATTAGAATAGAGTTGAGTGGAGCACAGTGTCAGAGTGGAGTAGCATAGAGTGTTGTGAAGTGGTGTAGAGTGGAGTGGCCTAGAGGGAGCTGAGTAGAGTGTTGTAGAGTATAGTAGCGTACAGTGGAGTAGATTGTTAGAGGAGTGAAGAAGCGTGTCGTAGAATAGAATGAAGTAAAGTGGCATAGAGGGAGTATCTTAGAGTGGAGTAATGTCTCAGAATAGCACAGAGTTGAGTTGAGTGCTGTGGAGTGGAGTGGCATAGAGTGGAGTACAGTGTGAGTGGAGCAGAGTTTAATGGGATAGAGGTAGTAGAGTGGCCTAGAGTGAAGTGGTGGAAAGTACAGTGGTGCAGAGTAGATTGGTGTAGAGTGCATTGGCTTCGAGTGATGTGGTGTAGAGTGCATTGGCGTAGACTGCAGTGACTTACAGTAGCGTAGAGTGCAGTGGCATAGAGTATAGCGGTGCAGATTAGATTGCAGAGGTGGGAAGTGGAATGGTGTAGAGTGGAGTGGTGCAGAGTGAAGTGGTGCATGGTACAGTGCAGTGGCGTAGAGTAGCGCAGAGTGCAGTGGCATAGAGTAGCACAGAGTGCACTGGTGTAGAGCAGTGAAGACTGCAGTGACGTAGAGTGCAGTAGTGTAGAGTGCAGTGGCATAGAATGCAGTGGCATAGAATAGACTGCACTGGCATAGAGTGTAGTCATTTAGAGGACAGTGATGCAGAGTAGAATAACGGGCAGTTAAGTAGAGTGCAGTGGCAGAGTAGAATTTTGCAGAGTATAGTGACGTAAAGTGGAGTGTTGAAACATAGTTTGTATGGGTACAGTGTTTTAGGGCGCATTGGTTTTGAGTAGAGTGGAGAGGTGTACAGTGGCTTAAAGTGGAGTGGCGTAGAGTGCAGTGGCGTAGAGTGCAGTAGCGTAGAGTGCAGTGGCATAGAATAGACTGCACTGGCATAGAGTGAAGTCATTTAGAGGACAGTGATGCAGAGTAGAATAACGGGCAGTGAAGTAGAGTGCAGTGGCAGAGTTGAATGTTGTGGAGTATAGTGACGTAAAGTGGAGTGTTGAAACATAGTTGGTATAGGTACAGTGTTTTAGGGCGCATTGGTTTTGAGTAGAGTGGAGTAGCTAACAGTGGCTTAAAGTGGAGTGGCCTAGAGTGCAGTAGCGTAGAGTGCAGTGGCATAGAATAGACTGCACTGGCATAGAATGTAGTCATTTAGAGGACAGTGATGCCGAGAATAATAACGGGCAGTGAAGTAGAGTGCAGTAGCAGAGTAGAATGTTGTAGAGTATAGTGACGTAAAGTGCAGTGTTGAAACATAGTTGGTATAGGTACAGTGTTTTCGGGTGCATTGGTTTTGAGTAGAGTGGAGTATCGTACAGTGGCTTAAAGTGGAGTGGCCTA
Source organism: Lissotriton vulgaris (assembly GCF_964263255.1). Classification (NCBI taxonomy): domain Eukaryota; kingdom Metazoa; phylum Chordata; class Amphibia; order Caudata; family Salamandridae; genus Lissotriton; species Lissotriton vulgaris. The sequence continues at coordinate 58,325 of NW_028245163.1, forward strand.
GAGTGCAGTAGCGTAGAGTGCAGTGGCATAGAATAGACTGCACTGGCATAGAATGTAGTCATTTAGAGGACAGTGATGCCGAGAATAATAACGGGCAGTGAAGTAGAGTGCAGTAGCAGAGTAGAATGTTGTAGAGTATAGTGACGTAAAGTGCAGTGTTGAAACATAGTTGGTATAGGTACAGTGTTTTCGGGTGCATTGGTTTTGAGTAGAGTGGAGTATCGTACAGTGGCTTAAAGTGGAGTGGCGCAGAGTGCAGTGGCGTAGAGTGCAGTGGCATAGAATGCAGTGGCATAGAGTGCAGTAGCGTAGAGTGCAGCGGCGTAGAGCAGTGCAGAGTGCACTGGTGTAGACCACAGAAGACTGCAGTGGCGTAGAGTGCAGTAGCGTAGCGTGCAGTGGCATAGAGTGCAGTGGCATAGAGTGTAGTCATTTTGAGGACAGTGATGCAGAGTAGAATAACGGGCAGTTAAGTAGAGTGCAGTGGCAGAGTAGAATTTTGCAGAGTATAGTGACGTAAAGTGGAGTGTTGAAACATAGTTGGTATGGGTACAGTGTTTTAGGGCGCATTGGTTTTGAGTAGAGTGGAGTAGCTAACAGTGGCTTAAAGTGGAGTGGCCTAGAGTGCAGTAGCGTAGAGTGCAGTGGCATAGAATAGACTGGACTGGCATAGAATGTAGTCATTTAGAGGACAGTGATGCCGAGAATAATACGGGCAGTGAAGTAGAGTGCAGTAGCAGAGTAGAATGTTGTGGAGTATAGTGACGTAAAGTGCAGTGTTGAAACATAGTTGGTATAGGTACAGTGTTTTCGGGTGCATTGGTTTTGAGTAGAGTGGAGTATCGTACAGTGGCTTAAAGTGGAGTGGCGCAGATTGCAGTGGCGTAGAGTGCAGTGGCATAGAATGCAGTGGCATAGAGTGCAGTAGCGTAGAGTGCAGTGGCGTAGAGCAGTGCAGAGTGCACTGGTGTAGACCACAGAAGACTGCAGTGGCGTAGAGTGCAGTAGCGTAGCGTGCAGTGGCATAGAGTGCAGTGGCATAGAGTGTAGTCATTTTGAGGACAGTGATGCAGAGTAGAATAACGGGCAGTGAAGTAGAGTGCAGTGGCCGAGTAGAATGTTGCAGAGTATAGTGACGTAAAGTGGAGTGTTGAAACATAGTTGGTATGGGTACAGTGTTTTAGGGCGCATTGGTTTTGAGTAGAGTGGAGTAGCTAACAGTGGCTTAAAGTGGAGTGGCCTAGAGTGCAGTAGCGTAGAGTGCAGTGGCATAGAATAGACTGGACTGGCATAGAATGTAGTCATTTAGAGGACAGTGATGCCGAGAATAATACGGGCAGTGAAGTAGAGTGCAGTAGCAGAGTAGAATGTTGTGGAGTATAGTGACGTAAAGTGCAGTGTTGAAACATAGTTGGTATAGGTACAGTGTTTTCGGGTGCATTGGTTTTGAGTAGAGTGGAGTATCGTACAGTGGCTTAAAGTGGAGTGGCGCAGATTGCAGTGGCGTAGAGTGCAGTGGCATAGAATGCAGTGGCATAGAGTGCAGTAGCGTAGAGTGCAGCGGCGTAGAGCAGTGCAGAGTGCACTGGTGTAGACCACAGAAGACTGCAGTGGCGTAGAGTGCAGTAGCGTAGCGTGCAGTGGCATAGAGTGCAGTGGCATAGAGTGTAGTCATTTTGAGGATAGTGATGCAGAGTAGAATAACGGGCACTTAAGTAGAGTGCAGTGGCAGAGTAGAATTTTGCAGAGTATAGTGACGTAAAGTGGAGTGTTGAAACATAGTTTGTATGGGTACAGTGTTTTAGGGCGCATTGGTTTTGAGAAGAGTGGAGAGGTGTACAGTGGCTTAAAGTGGAGTGGCGTAGAGTGCAGTGGCGTAGAGTGCAGTAGCGTAGAGTGCAGTGGCATAGAATAGACTGCACTGGCATAGAGTGAAGTCATTAAGAGGACAGTGATGCAGAGTAGAATAACGGGCAGTGAAGTAAAGTGCAGTGGCAGAGTAGAATGTTGTAGAGTATAGTGACGTAAAGTGCAGTGTTGAAACATAGTTGGTATAGGTACAGTGTTTTAGGGCGCATTGGTTTTGAGTAGAGTGGAGTAGCTAACAGTGGCTTAAAGTGGAGTGGCGCAGAGTGCAGTGGCGTAGAGTACAGTGGCATAGAGTAGACTGCACTGGCATAGAGTGAAGTCATTTAGAGGACAGTGATGCAGAGTAGAATAACGGGCAGTGAAGTAGAGTGCAGTGGCAGAGTAGAATGTTGTAGAGTATAGTGACGTAAAGTGCAGTGTTGAAACATAGTTGGTATAGGTACAGTGTTTTAGGGCGCATTGGTTTTGAGTAGAGTGGAGTATCGTACAGTGGCTTAAAGTGGAGTGGCGTAGAGTGCAGTGGCAGAGTAGAATTTTGCAGAGTATAGTGACGTAAAGTGGAGTGTTGAAACATAGTTGGTATAGGTACAGTGTTTTAGGGCGCATTGGTTTTGAGTAGAGTGGAGTAGCTAACAGTGGCTTAAAGTGGAGTGGCCTAGAGTGCAGTAGCGTAGAGTGCAGTGGCATAGAATAGACTGCACTGGCATAGAATGTAGTCATTTAGAGGACAGTGATGCCGAGAATAATAACGGGCAGTGAAGTAGAGTGCAGTAGCAGAGTAGAATGTTGTAGAGTATAGTGACGTAAAGTGCAGTGTTGAAACATAGTTGGTATAGGTACAGTGTTTTCGGGTGCATTGGTTTTGAGTAGAGTGGAGTATCGTACAGTGGCTTAAAGTGGAGTGGCACAGAGTGCAGTGGCGTAGAGTGCAGTGGCATAGAATGCAGTGGCATAGAGTGCAGTAGCGTAGAGTGCAGCGGCGTAGAGCAGTGCAGAGTGCACTGGTGTAGACCACAGAAGACTGCAGTGGCGTAGAGTGCAGTAGCGTAGCGTGCAGTGGCATAGAGTGCAGTGGCATAGAGTGTAGTCATTTTGAGGACAGTGATGCAGAGTAGAATAACGGGCAGTGAAGTAGAGTGCAGTGGCCGAGTAGAATGTTGTAGAGTATAGGGACGTAAAGTACAGTGTTGAAACATAGTTGGTATAGGTACAGTGTTTTAGGGTGCATTGGTTTTGAGTAGAGTGGAGTAGCGTACAGTGGCTTAGAGTGGAGTGGCGCAGAGTGCAGTGACGTAGAGTGTAGTGGCGCAGAGTGCAGTGGCGTAGAGTGCAGTAGCGTAGAGTGCAGTGGCGTAGAGCAGTGCAGAGTGCACTGGTATAGAACACAGAAGACTGCAGTGGCGTAGAGTGCAGTAGCATAGCGTGCAGTGGCATAGAGTGCAGTGGCATAGAGTGTAGTCATTTTGAGGACAGTGATGCAGAGTAGAATAACGGGCAGTGAAGTAGAATGCAGTGGCAGAGTAGAATTTTGCAGAGTATAGTGACGTAAAGTGCAGTGTTGAAACATTGTTGGTATAGGTACAGTGTTTTAGGGTGCATTGGTTTTGAGTAGAGTGGAGTAGCGTACAGTGGCTTAGAGTGGAGTGGCGCAGAGTGCAGTGGCGTAGAGTGGAGTGGCGCAGAGTGCAGTGGCGTAGAGTGCTGTGGCGTAGAGTGCAGTGGCGCAGAGTGCAGTGTAGAGTGCAGTGGCGTAGAGTACAGTGGCATAGAGTAGACTGCACTGGCATAGAGTGTAGTCATTTAGAGGACAGTGATGCAGAGTAGAATAACGGGCAGTGAAGTAGAGTGCAGTGGCCGAGTAGAATGTTGTAGAGTAAAGGGACGTAAAGTGCAGTGTTGAAACATTGTTGGTATAGGTACAGTGTTTTAGGGCGCATTGGTTTTGAGTAGAGTGGAGTAGCATACAGTGGCGTAGAGTGGAGTGGCGCAGAGTGCAGTGGGGTAGAGTGAATTGGTTTGGAATGGAGTGGAGTGGAGTGGAATGTGGATATGCCATCATCCTTTGTATTGGTAGGCTGCAACTTAAAAATGTCCATCAGCGAATGTGCTCTTTCATTTTTGTTGTGCTTTTCAAGTGAAAAGGAAAGTAGAGGATCTTGGCTTAGCCAATAGGACGTCCTAGTTTTACATGGTAGTAACTTTAGCCGCTGTCTTTTTGGAGTTTGAAATGCAGAGATCTTGGCGGGAAGGAAGAGAGACAGGCTCAAGTACTGATGTGGAACCGTGAAACCAAATAGAATGCTTTCCCAATACCAGCAATTGCGGTCAACAGATGCCACCTGTGCAAACAGAGGACAAACAGTTACAATCTCAAGATATGGCGACTTCAAGAGGGCACTGAGGACAGTTTGAAGTACTGTGCTTGCATCATGCATGTAAAAAGAAGGTAAGAACCAGCTCTGGCGCCCAGTTTCATATGGCACATAGAAGCCTTCATACAGCACTAATACACAGTCTGATATGAAGCTGGGAACAGTGCCCCATCACTGGGGTTGATTCTAGCACAGCTTTATGGTTTGAGTCCTTTTCATGAGACTGGGAAAGACTTGATCCTTTGGAAACAAGGGGTTGGAAGAGCGCGGAGAGAAAACAAAAACAGCGACGACGGTATATTGTTCGGGGATAACATATGCCAAGCAGTTTTAAGGCTAACAAATAATATTATGCTTATTACTATTGTTATGCAAACAATGCAATACCTTGCAGCCGAATGGCCGTTACTAGTTGATCCTGGTGCAATATTCTCTTCAGAACTGGGGCATTTGGTGCTCAGGAGGGCCATTAGAATCCTTCAGCTGGGGCTGCAGATCAGTCTGTATATAACAATACATAGGATTATCATCGTACACGTCATTATGTATACATACTATAGAGAACTAAAAGCAGTGGTGGGGGATGGTGATTTGAAATCTCTAGAGTATGCGCAACAGTGAATAAAATCAGATGGTTAGCACCAAAAATACATATTAGCCAGAATCTATCCATTAACCAGCTTACTTTTTCAGGAAATCTTTGCTTCTTAAGCAATTAGTACTTTCCAAGACTAAGAGAACAAATATGGTGAGAGCAGAAAATAAAGCAAGTCACCTTACTTACTACAAATTAGCCACTGCATATTTTTGAGAATGCTGCATTTGTTGGTGCCTTTGAATATGTCACAAAGGTGCTCATTACAAATGCTGAACTGCAAACTCATTTTCATGTATGCATCACAGCTCATAACTGCGCTACCATGCAGTAAAAATTTCAAAGCCATCACATTTGGTAAACGCAAACATACTTTTCAGCTATGCAAGCGAGAGATGGAAAACAAAGCATCAGAGAATTAAGTGCAGAGGCTTATGTGGCGATAGTAGTGACTACATATGAACATTAGTGGGTCTTCTATTTAATCTACTGGGAGTTAATCAATTTTTGAGAATTTCTCCTTTGAATTTTTTGCAGTAATTGAATTATTCACTCCGACTGTGACTTCTGCCACCTGAGGGTTGGGCATACGGACATCCTGATCTTCTCACTAATTTTGCAGCCCAAGCCAGCTGTTTCTTAATAATTATGGTCTAGATTATGCCGTAAGACTTTTGGGGTGAAATTGTGCTCATCCCCTATGTATCAGACAAGAAAACTTCCAGATATCTTAGACCCATCTCAGTTCCCAGTATATCCTTGGCCCACCGACCATCACCCAGCGTCCCCCGTAGCGGCCATATAAGAGATTTACCCATGTTCATGTAAAGGCCGACGTTTCCCCAGAGATCCGCATAATCTGTAGGATCTTTGGACCCAATTTATGGGGATCCATAAAGAATAAGACACCATTGGCATATAGGGAAATGAGGCCAGAGATCTCCACAGACCAAGGCATCCATTTGAATCAGCGCAAGCAAAAGGGGAGATGGGGGACACCCCTGCTGAGTGCCATGACCAATAAGAAAGGGTGAAGAGACACCGCCAGCCACGCACACTGTAGCCATTAAATCAGTATAGAATAATGGAATGTATGCCAGAAAGCGTGGGCCAAAATTCAGACGTCTTAGGAGTATGAAGAGGTATGTACTGCTAACGGAATCAAACGCCTTATCAATGTCAGCTAACAGCATGGCGGCGGCCTGATTTTACTGATCAAAAGCATCTATTGCATTATGGGTCTGTTGAATGTCGTGGCATGTTACCCGGTGGGGCATCAAGCCCACCTTATCTGGGTGCAACAAAACAGACAGATAAGGCTGGAGCTAATTAGCCAGGGTCTTAGTCCGCAGCTTTGCTTCTATATTTAGAAAGGAGACAGCACAGTATCAAGTTTGGCATTCTGGGGGACTTCCCAGTTTAAACAAGACAACGATTTTGGTAAGTTGCCAATCTGGAGGCAGGCAAGCCTCACGGACCGCCAGAACAACTCTGTAAAACTCACTTGGAAACCGGTTGGGACCCGGTGCTTTCCTGGACTTTAGTGCTGACAATGCCGTTGTTAGTTCTTCCAGCGTCAGAGGGGCTTCCTAAGACTCTCAGTCCTCCCCCAATATGGTTCTTGGGGGTATGTCATTGACGAATTGCTCAATCTGGGAGGCACTAATCGCTTTCTTTGGAGCGTATAGAGTGTCTTGCTTTCGCCTCTCAGATAATACAGAGTCTTCCACACGGTAGCTCAATCCCACAGGGCGAAGCAGTAGACATAACACAATACAAACACCTTTGGAAAAGGGTGTTATTTTACAAAATGCAAAGACTCTCTCTCTTTAGAATAAGGCTTGGGGTTTTATTTTATACAATGCTCTCTTACAGAAAGGCTTTTCCAGAAGCCAAAGGCAAATGTATATAGAGATATATATTTTTATAGGCAAGCAATAATAACACACTTGGTAAATGCATCAGTTAAATGCATGAATAATACTGATGACTAAACAAGCAGCAAATATAATGAGATAAGTCTCAAGCAAATATACTGAACGTCCTTTCTGATGAAAGATATATATACACTAGATACATCAAACGATTACTTTGGATGTGCACCTCAACTCACACATCACAAAGAAAACACCTCAAATGATCAAAGCCACTGGCCAAGCATCACAAAGGCAATAATCAAAACTCAACACTTCACCTGGTGCAAACACTGTATCTGCATCTTAGCCCACTCCTGACCAGGGGATTCACACAGCCGGGGTTAAGAGCTCAGCAGCCAGGCTTCTGTCTTGAAGTAGAAGCGTCCGTCCAAGTTCGGATTCCAAAATCCCGGTCTCTAAGTCAACAACCCTCAGCTTTATACTCTCAAAACACACTAGAAGGTTCAAGAGAAACATGCCCCCGCGCCAGAGGAATGTTACCAGAACTTCCTAGCAAGCATTCCAATGTTCTCACGTTCCCTCTCAAATCTCGCATGTTCCAGCCTTTATCTTGACGAAGCTCACAAAAGCCTAAAACAATCTCTCACAAAACAATCCTTGAATGTGATTAACCGAAACAACTTGCAAGCATTGCTGTTCACGCAGAAAAGCTGAAGCCAAGCAGAGTCAGAAAACAGGATGAAATCCGGCCATGTCAAAGCCAATAGTAAGAACTTCATAATACCCATCAATGTACAACACAATGCACATTTGTGCCCTACTGCTCATAGATTCACATACCTTTTTTAAATATTCTTTTTATTAGCATTTTGATAAAATACCAAGCATATTAACAACATAACAAGCCAGTTATTTGTCACATCTGTCATGAGTCATGGTGCAAACATGTGTCATATAAGAGTACAAGTATTCCACATATGATCATGTCATCTCAACAATAAAGGTACACACATTTAGTCAGCTATTCAGGTTCGAGGGGCCCACAATGGCAGTATATTTATACACAATTTCAGTAGCATAAACACCTTTGGGGTTGCTACATCGGCATGCAATCTTGTATACATCCATTCCGTTTTCTCCGTCTTACACCAGGGTTATAGCAGTAGCGGCTTATTCCATTATTATTCTTAGTTATCCTATATCTATTTTCTCTACCCCAGTAGTCACATATATGCCACATTGTCAGCCCCATCCTCATTTTGTTGCCTCTGTACCCATTGCATGTACAGCTCCCAAATGTCGCGAGGTCGAGAAGTTTTTGGCCTGGGTTCCCAAAATTTTTCCAACTGTGTGTGTCCATAAGAGACATCGGCAAGCCAGCCCTTTATTGATGGCGCTCTTCGTCTGCCCCAGTGTATTGCCACCTGTTGTTACATCCTGCATTATATTTCTTGCCTTTTATTACTTCCCCTTTAATGGCATGAGACCTGGTTCATTGTGTTCTGGTTCTCAGAACTTTCCTAGTGATGCATTCTGCATCTTTGAGTCAGTTGTACCTGGACTTTGAAGCTGCTTACATGATGCTGTGCTGCTGAATAAAGCTTCTTGAATTTTACCTGTTTCCTGGATTCTTACACCTGTCTTTTAGCAAAAAGGAAGAGTAGTGCATGCAATTTTCTTGATTTGGGCGGCGTATCCTTAACATAACCCAAAATACCCAGTTCAGGGGATGGGGTGGCCGACCTCCCTACAATCTGATTCACCAAGGTCAAGATCTTAGACCAATAGTACTTGAACGCGGGGCAGAACCATGCTATGTGTAAAAACGATGCAGGGGAGTACCTCAGAGTAACATCGATTGATATCAGAGGTACATATAACTGCAAAAGTGATTTTGCGGTGTATGTGCTGGAAGGTACTTGCCAGGAACGATATGTGAGCTGCACTATACACATAGTTCTCAACAGAATACTACAACATCTTAGAGCATTTGCAAATGATGACCAAAGCTACCCAGTAGCAGGACATATTAATCAATGTCATCAAGGTAACGCAAAGGATTTAGTATATTCTGACATTGATGCTGTCCCCAAAAGCCAAAGGGGAGGAAACAGACAGCTCCAATTAAGGAGATTGGAATCAAGGTACATATTAATGTACCTAGCTACGATCGTCAAGCAATGGGGCTTGACGATGGTCTCATATGCAGACGACACGCAGCTGGCGGTCACGCTGAGTGGGGACTCAGATATGGAAGCTCCCAGGTTCCGTGATGGTTTACGGGCAGTGGCCAACTGGATGAATGCCAACTGTCTCCAGTTAAACACCAAGAAGACTGAGGTCATGGTGGTCGGCAAGCAGGTGGGGTTGTGGGGTGACAAGTGGTGGCCTCCTGAACTGGGGTTGACCCCTCCTCAAGCATCGGAGATAAAAAATCTTGGGGTCTGGCTGACCCAACCCTCAGTTTTATTTGTCATACTAAGAAGGTGGCAGCCTCCTGTTATGGCATCATTAGAGGACTTAGACCAATCCTTAAATTCTTTGATGCCTCCACCAGACAACTGGTGGTTCAAGCATCAGTGCTGTCTCGGCTGGATTATGCCAGCTCACTTTTAGCTGGAATTAATCAGGCAGAACTTATCCGGCAGCAGCGAGTTCAAAATGCTGCAGCCAGAGTGGTGATAGGTCTGCCTAGGCGGTGCTCGGTCTCTAAATCTCTGCATTCCCTTCATTGGCTCCCTGTAAGTCAGAGGAATAAATTCAAGGCTCTTTGCCTTGCTTTTAAAATCCTCAAGGGTACGTCTCCTCAAATTCTGGAGAATCTTCTTACATTGTATGTACCCCCGCGTACCCTTAGATCTTTAGGACAGAATCTGGCGGTGGTCCCGCGTTTCAGGCTATGTAGAGCTGGCGGCCGCTCTTTTCGAGTGCTTGCGGCGAATTGGTGGAACTCCCTCCCGCCTCAGATCTGGGCTATGGATGACCTTCTTCAGTTCAGGCGCGCCATCAAGACCTTCCTTTTTGTTTAGCCTTTACGCTGTTTCTGTGGCCTCTTGTCTCTTTAGCGGTGTTGTGTTGTGTCTACCTTATCAAAGCGCCAGGACCCCCCTTTGCTGGGGCAGCTGTGCGCGGTATAAGTAAAAATAACATAACATAACATAACAACAGAATACTTCAGGGATTGAAATTCGATGAGGAATTAATGGTACAACTTTAGCAGCAGGCCCTCCCTCCCGCAGACTGGGTGTAAGGTATACTTTTAGTAAACATTTCCACACTCATTTAGATTAGTTTATTTATTTAGTCCATATGTCGGTAGTAGCGACGAGCAGTGTGTACAAAGGGCAGGGACTTAATCGACGCGAGCTTAGGACCTGCATTTACTGGGAATTCCATGTTCATGGGAAATAATTGCAATCCCCAATCCCTGTCCCGAAAAAAGGTTCAGTGAGTTACCCGCACCTGTCGGCAAAGGGTAGACACACACTAATCCGCTCAGTGTAGGGCGTGTGCAGCCCCGGACATCTTAGCTCATCACAGATCTGTTATTGCTCAATCTTGTGTAGCTGAACACCCTTGTCCCTCTAAGAAGTTGGACGCCAACTGCTGGGGTCGCGTAACTCGTTAGCATGGAGGAGTCTCATTCGTTATCGGAATCAACCAGACAAATCGGTTCCACCAACTAAGAACAGCCATGCACCACCACGCACAGAATCGAGAAAGAGCTATCAATCTGTCAATTCTCTCCATGTCTGGGTCGGGTGAGGTGTCCTGTGTTGAGTCAAATTAGGGCTCAGGCTCCACTCCTGGTGGTGCCCTTCCTTCAATTCCTTCAAGTTTCAGCTTTGCAACCATACTCCCCCCCCATAACCCAAAGACTTTGGTTTCCCGGAAGCTGCTTGGCGGGTCATGGAAATAACGTACCCGGATCGCTAGTCAGCATAGTTTATGGTCGGAACTATAACGGTATCTGATCGTCTTCGAACCTCTGACTTTCGTTCTTGATTAATGAAAACATTCCTGGCAAATGCTTTCCCTTTAGTTTGTCTTGCACTGGTCCAAGAATTTCACCTCTAGTGGCACAATACGAATGCCCCGGCCGTCCCTCTTAATCATGGCCCCAGTTCCAAAAATAAAACAAAATAGAACCGGAGTCCTATTCCATTATTCCTAGCTGAAGTATTCAGGTGACTTGCCTGCTTTGAACACTCAAATGTTTTCAAAGTAAATGCTTCAGACCCCTAGGACACTCAGTCAAGAGCATCAAGGGGGTGTCGATAGGCAGGGGCTGGACAGGAGGTAGCTCGCCTCGACCGCCAGCTCGAACCCAAGATCCAACTACCAGCTTTTTAACTGCAGCAACTTTAATATACACTATTGGAGCTGGAATTACCGCGGCTGCTGGCACCAGACTTGCCCTCCAATAGATCCTCGTTAAAGGATTTAAAGTGTACTCTTTCCAATTACAGGGCCTCATAAGAGTCCTGAATTGTTATTTTTGTCACGATCTCCCCGAGTTGGGAGTGAGTAATTTGCACGCCTGCTGCCTTCCAGGCTCCCTCTCCGGAATCGAACCCTGATTCCCTATTTCCCGGGGTCACCATGGTAGGCATAGAAAGTACCATTGAAAGTTGATAGGGCAGACATCCGACTGTATCGTCGTCATCATGGGGAAGTGCGATCGACTCAAGGTTATCTAGAGTACCAAGCGGCCGGGAGAGCCCGGATTGGTCTTGGTCTGATAAATGCACATATCCCGGGAGGTCGGCGCTCGTCGGCATTTATTAGCTCTAGAATTACCACAGTTATACAAGTAACAGTTGGAGTGATAAAAGGAACCATAACTGATTTAATGAGCCATTTGCAGTTTCACTGTACCGGCCATGTGTACTTACACGTGTATGGCTTAATCCTTGAGACAAGCATATGCTACTGGCAGGATCAACCAGGTAGCCGCACCTGTTGATAGGGTGGATTCGAGAGCTGCGTGCCCATCTCCCCGAATGACAACCTTCGCACACCCCTCCCTCTTGAGAGCCTGCTGGGGGAAGGAGCCCGCCCACCTGAGTGGAGGGCTCGCTGAAGGAGTGCAGAGGTGCGGTCGTACAGGCATGCGCGGGCCCAGCAATCTACCCCGGAAAGGAGTGGAAGGCTGAGGAGCAGCCTGAGCGAGACACGGGGGTGCTGAAGCCTGGCAGTGGCGGCACCCCTCTGAACAGTCGTTCCGAGCTGCTGCCAAAAATGTGAGGCAACCGGGGTTGGGTTGACAGAAGTCTGTAATGTAGTTCTATGGTTGTTTGCCCAAGACTGACGTCTTTCTCTTGATCTGTAAATATCATCAAACGCACTACTTAGGTCTGTGTGCTGTTGTCTATGAGATCCTGTTTCAAATACCATCATACGTACTCTTGGGATCCCTGGGGTCGATGTGTAGATTACTTATTGTTTATGAGACCAGACATTCCCTGTTTGCATATTATACCACTGTTGCAATATGTACAAGGATTTGTTGTTATATTCTCTCAACCGCTTTGTTTATAAAATTGTTGCGGGATCTTTCCGCATTTGTGGCAACATGTCCCATGTGTAAAAATGCTCGCATCCACCACATTTGTTGCAACATATCCGAAAAAATGCTTGCATTCACTATTCCCCCCCACGTTGATCCCCATCAGTCGAGTTGCTACAACTACATTGACCAGCATTCCCTGGGAGCGCCGCCCCTAAGCCACACCCACCGGCCGTCTGACCGGGCGGGTTCTTTAGTACCGCGTTTGAGCGCGGCGCTTCACCCATTGACCTCACTGCCGCTCGGAACGCCGGATTCATTCCCCTGTTTACAGTAAGTGCCTCGCGCCCTTGGGACGCGTCTGTCCGTATTTTCGCCATGTGTAAAAAACTCGAGCCTGTTACTAATTCAAGCTCGCGCTTCCCCTGACAGGTACCAGCTCAAGTTATTAACCACTTGCTGGCGCGGATTAGACTTCCTTGATTGGTTGGGACTTCAGGTATGTGGTTTTCTCCGTGGGCACATTAGTTTAACTTGTGGGAGCGCAAACTCGTCTTAGCAACTTTGACCCTGGACTTTATGTTTTCTATGATCCCCCAGTTCCTACACAGAGACGGTTCAACATGTGAGCTATCTCCGACTTCGATCGTGCACCGCTTCGCGGGCACTTCACCTCCAGCCTAATCCCTGGTTGAAGCACAGGTAGGAACCTAATAACAGCTCACACTACGTGCCACCACCATTTCTGTATCACCCCCTCTCCCCTGGTCTGCCACCGCGCTAAGCCCACTTTCACTTGTTGTTTCAGAAATTTTCCCTGGTTGAGTTTAACCGACACCACGGCTATTCCTATGCCATTGTGCAGGTAATTACTTTTTTCTTGTTCCCTGGAGTCAGAGCAACTTGTAACAGTACCATGATAGAAACATCTGACACCCACTCTGTATATCTTTTACAGAATCACAGTCCCCAGTCCCTGTCCTGAAGAGAACCTGTAATAACGCTGGTTCGAAACGCGTCGACACTTCCACCCTGTGGCAAACCCCAAGGGTGCCCCTAGGATAAAATTTCATCAATCACTCTGGATCCTAGTTGTGCAAACCCGCTATAAACAATTAACCACAGGCTTGATTGACAGGCAGGCATTTCATTCCATCTCCTCCGCCTGTCCCATGGTCTCATATTCTTATGGACTGGTCACATATTTGCTTTACACTTGAAAGTTTTTTCACTGTATATAATGACAATTGATGTTGTTCACTGAATTTTGTATTGTTTTGGTGTGTCCTGCTCACTTGTCTTGCTTGATTCATCTTTGTAAGTGTTGTATATTTGTAAAATTTGTATATTTGTAGATATTGTTATCATGAATTCACTGTCGTAACAGTTGTTTTGTTTGTGCCCGTGCCTTTGAATTCTGAACTTGAGTCAAAAGAAAATAAATTTACTTTGGGATTCTTACCCGGTGGTCACGTGGTATATATTGACTACGTGACTGAAATTTGTTTTTGTTAAACTTCCCTGTCCAGCCACCTTGTTCTGTTTTCCTTGCCAAAATGTGCTGGGCGGAGAAGGGTGACAGCCTGGCACGCAGGGCATACATACCTGCTGGGTGGCAGCGTCAAAGTGCCTGGTGCCACACGACCCCTTCCGCTCGGGTCAGACCACTGGGGGGCACGAGCTACCGGGGCCGCTCGGCCTTCACTCTGCTGGGTATGTTGAAGGGCCTCCCACCAGGCGGCAGGCCCTCAAGTCACCGGTATATGCGGGGTGGAAGCTCTGTGCTTAAAAAACAGCAGCAGAGGCTGACCAAGCAGCCCATCCCTAAACAGACGCGAGTGCCCAATCAATCAGAATACGGCTGTGGCCTCCCCTGGCAGGCCATCCCTGTGCAGAGGATGCCAGCTTCGCTGCCCTGCCTGCTCCCGGGGCCAGCAGGCTTGGAGGATAGGCCCATTGGGAAGAGGCGGAGAGGCAGGCGTGGACCCGGGCCCTGGGGGGAGGGTCCAGGTCCTGCCTTCCACTGTCTCGGAATCGCCGGCCCTATCTGTTCCTGGGGCAAGCAGGCTCGGAGAAAAAATGCCCATCGGGAAGAGGCAGGCGTGGACCCGGGCCCCGGCGGGTGGGTCCTGCCTTCTCCTGTCTCAGAATCACCAGACCTCACGGAGGTATGCCTGGCCCTCTCCTTAGTAATCCAGAGGAAAAATTGCCCCCTTTCTAGTAATCCATGTGCTCTAGGTGACAGAGGGGACCCAAGGCGCAAATGTGCACGACCTCCTAGAGCCCTCACTGGGATCGGGGAGGCAAATAAGCCATCATCGGGACGTCAAGGAAAGCCCGGCCATCTGGTCGCCCCATTGGAAACCATCGCACGCAACCAGATGGCCAGATGGCCGAGAGGGAAGGCGCAACCAGATGGCAGAGGGTAAAGGCGTGACCAGATGGCCGAGGGGGAAAGCATGACCCGATGGCAGAGGAGAAAGGCGCGACCAGATGGCAGAGGGGAAAGGCGCGACCAGATGGCTGAGGGGAAAGGCGCGACCAGATAGCCGGGCGCAAAGGGCGGCCAACTGGTCGCTCTGTGCCCTTACTAAAGAGCGCAGAGGCATGTGGGCCCGGAGGCCCCGGGCCCTGCTAGGCCTAAGCCATGGGGATGCAAGGGGGGAGCAGACGGGCCCTCTGACCCTGGGCCCTCAGACACCTTGACAAGCAGGAGAAGAGGGGGAGGTCTGCATGGGACCGACGGACCCCCGGGCCCTTGCCATAGCGGTAGGCCAAGGGACTTGAGCACCTGACCCAGGACCCGGCAGGGACCCTGGACCCAGCTGGGGCTCCCGGGCCCAGAGGCGCCGGGAACGCCTCCCTGGGCGCAGGACCCCGTCCCAGGCACCCTGCCACAAGGATGGCCCAAGGACGGAGCCCGGAGTGGGGAGGCCACCCTCCCTGGGTCCCTCATGGGCCCAGACAGAGCACCTGAACCCAGCCACGCGAGGGGGGCTCCCCGGGAACTACAGAACCTGGACTCGGGTCTTTGGCATAGTGGCAGGCCAGGGGATGGGACCCAGGGCTGGAGCACCCAACCAGCCAAGGGCTCCCGGACCCAGAGAAGCAAGGGAAGCCTTCCCGGGCTCGCAGGACCCCATTCCGGGCACCCTGCCACATGGCAGGCCCGAGGACGGAGCCCTGTGTGGGGAGGCTGCCCTCCCCACGGCACTCAGGGGCCTCGGACGGAGCTCCTGAACTCAGCCAAGTGAGGGAGGCTCCCCTGGCACGACAGAACCCCATCTGGTACCTTTGGCATAGCGGCAGGCCGGGGGACGCAGCCCAGGGCTGGAGTACCCGACCCAGGGCCTAGAGGGGCCCCTGGACACAGCCAGGGCGCCCAGGCCCGTGGGACACCGTCTGGGGCAACCTGAGTATGGAGCCCAGGGTGGGGTGGCCACACTCCCAAGACCCCGGACAGACCTCCTGAACCCAATGAAGCGAAGGGGGTTCCCCGGACAAGAAAGAACCCAGTCTTGGGCCTTTGGCATAGTGACAGGCCGGGGGAAGGGGTCCAAGGCTGGAGCACCTGACCCGGGGCCCGGCTGGGCCCTGGACCCAGCTGGGGCTCCTGGGTCCAGACACACAGGGGAAGCCTTCCTGGGCTGCGGGACAAGTCCAGGGCAGCCTCCCACATGGCAGGCCCGAGGACAGAGACCAGGGTGTGGAGGCCACCCTCACCGGGGCCCTCACAACCCCCAGATGGAGCTCCTGAAACCAGCCAGCAAGGGGGGCTCCCCAGACACGAAGGAACCCCGTCTTGGGCCTTCGGCATAGAGCAGGCTGGGGGACAGGGCCCAGAGCTGGAGCACCCGACCTGGGGGAGCCGGCTGGGTCCAGAGGCCCTGCTGGGGCTCCCGTTCCCAGAGTCACAGGGGAAGCCTACCCGGGCCCGTGGGACACCGTCCCGGGTGCCCTGCCACGCAGCAAGTCTGAGGACGAAGCCCGGTGTCGGGGGCCCTTGAGCTCCTGAACCCAGCCAAGCGAGGGGGGCTCCCTGGGCCCAGCGGAATACCGTTTCATGCCCCCTGATGGAGTGGCTGGCTGAGAGACTGAGCCCAGGGCCCCTGCACCCCATCAGGGCTCCTGCGCCCAGGGGATGCCTCCTTGGGTTCACGGGGCCCCATCCTGAGCATCATACCACACGTTGGTCCAAGGGATGGAGCCCCAGCCTGGGTGACGTCCTGGCCCATCCAGACGCCGGCTGAGGACCACCTGGCTGAGAGGGATTCCGGAGTACCCTGTCCCTAATAATCCGGAGGAAGGGTACCCCCCTGTCTGGTAACTTGTAAGCACCGCAAGACTGAGGGGACTGAAGGCACGGATGTGCCCAACTTCCTGGAGCCCTGCTGGGATCGGGGAGGTAAATGAGCCCTCATCGGGACTTCCACTGCAGCCCGGCCATCTGGTCGCCCCATTGGAAAGCATTGTGGGCAACCAGATGGCCGAGAGGAAAAGCACGACCAGATGGCCGGGCCCGAAGGACGACAATCTGCCTGCCCGAGCCATCGCAGGAAGGCTCCCGTCTCCCCTGTGTAGGGCTTGTGGGCTCTGCGTCCCGGGGGCTAGGAGACCCCAGCTGGGCCTTGGATCCAGGGCTGCGGATGGGAGTCCCCAGCGGACCTCCAACCCGGGGCCCCCCAGGGACCTTGACAGGCAGGCAAAGCAGGAGGGAGGCCTGCCCAGGCCCGACGGACCCCGTCCTGGGACCACAGCGGAGCAGGGGGGTGGAGCCCAGTCCCCTGGGCCCGGCCTGAGGTTCCGGGCCGGCACGCGGAGGGGAGGCTTCCACAGGCCCCTCCACCCCAGGGCCACCAAGGGCCCTGGTGAGGGCTCCTGAGCCTAGCTGAGCTGAGGAAGGCCGAACGAGCCCATGCCCAGGGCGGAGGGGAGGTTGGAGCTGGGGGAGGGCACCCAGGTCTTTGCTCTCAGGCCTGGACACCCATGGGAGGACCCCCCGATGGAGCCTGTCCCGGGCACTTTGCCACGCTGTGGACCTGGAGGACGGCACCCCGGGCAGGAGGGAGGTTTTTGCCCGGTCCTAGCCCATCCGGTTGCCGGCTAAGGACCGCCTGACCGAGGTGGGTCTGGAGTACCCTGACCCTAGTAATCCGGAGGAAGGGTACCCCCCTTTCTGGTAACCCGTATGCACCGCAAGACTGAGGGGACCCAAGGCACAGATGTGCCCGACCTCCTGGAGCCCTGGCTGGGATTGGGGAGGCAAATGAGCCCTCATCAGAACTGGGCAGCCGGCCATCTAGTCGCCACATTGGAAATCATTGTTCGAGACCAGATGGCCGAGGGGAAAAAACGCGACCAGATGGCTGGGCCCAAAGGATGCCGATCTGCCCACCCTGAGCCTTCACAGGAGGGCTCTCACCTGCCCATTGGCAGGCTGAGGACCTCTGCATTCCGGGGGCTCAGAGACCCAGACTTGGCCTGGTGCCCGGGGCTGCGGATGGGGGTCCCCGAAGGACCTCCAACCTGGGGGTACCCCAGGCACCTTGACAGGCAGGCAAAGAAGGAGGGAGGCCTGCCTGGGCCCTATGGAACCCAGTCCTGGGACTATGGCGGAGCAGGGGGACGGAGCCTGGTCCCTTGGGCCTGGCTGGAGGTCCCGGGCCGGCACGAGCAAGGGAGGCCTCCACTGGCCTGCGTCCTGGGCACCCTGCCACGCGGCAGGCCCGAGGATGGACCCCAGGGTGGAGAGGGCACCCTCCACCCCAGGGCCACCAAGGGCCAGGGCTCCTGAACCCACCCGAGCTGGGGAAGGCCCGATGGGCCCCGGGCCCATGGTGGAACAGAGGACGCAGCCTAGGGTGGGGGGGGAGGTTTTCACCTGTCCCTAGCTCATCTCGTCACCAGCTGCGGACCACCTGGCCGACAGGGGTTTCAGAGTACCCTGTCTCTAGTAATCCGGAGGAAAACTACCCTTCTTTCTGGAACCCGGGCGCAGCAAGTGACGGAGGGGACCCAGGTCACGGAGGCGCCCGACCTCCTGGAGCCCTGGCTGGGATCAGGGATGAGCCCTCATCAGGAATTCCAGGCCGGCCCGGCCATCTGGTCGCCTCATTGGAAATCATTGCGTGCGACCAGATGACCGAGGAGAAAGGCGCGACCAGATGGGTTCATGCCTGCCCTTTGAAGGGCTCATGGACTCGGTCTCGGGCATGAGCTGCAAGGAGGGGCCTCCCTGAGGGAACTTTGATCTGGGGCCCGCGATCACCTTGACATGCAGGCGAAGAGGAAGAGGCCTGCCCTGGCCCGATGGTCCCCTGTGATGGATACCCAGACCCTCGGCTGGCCACAGGACATGGGCTCCCGCACCCCACAGTCTGCCGGAGCCCAGGCCCAGGAACCGGTCCCAGCTTCTGAACGCAGCCAGGCTGGGGGTGAGGGGGCGCCTTCCCGGGCACCAGGGACCCCTGTCCAGGGCAGACAGACCCTTGGCAGGCTACAGGACAGAGGCTCACACACCCCAGACCCTGCCCGAAATCCAGGCCCAGGCCCCGGTGCCTGCTTTTCAACCCAGCCATACCTGGGGGATCTGGGAGCCTGCACGGGCACGAGGGACCCCCAGTCCTGGGCACACGGAGCCCTCTGCTGGCCGTAGGATGTGGGATCCTCTTCCACAGATTTTTTTCATAACTCCGAGGAACTCCGCGTAGTGGCACTACGCCAACTCCGCTCACGGCTAGTGTTGACTGGAATCCATCTGCTAATTCTGCGGAGCATGTGAAGGGTGTGGAAGCAGGAGGAGGAGACTGCTTTGATTTGTTGTTTCATGGTCAGTTCGCTGTTTAGGGCGATGCCTAGGTTGCGTGTGTGGTCAGTTGGTGTGGGTCTGAGTTGTTCCGTGAGACTCTCATGGCACTGGAGTGCTGTGTGGTGATCTCATTATTCGAACAACCAGTCCTTTCCTGCAGCAGTGGCTGTTGTCGACGAGTCCGGGATCCATGGATCGGAGCTCTGCGGCATTGTAGCAGTACGGGGTGGAAGGGGCAGAGTTCCTGGTGCTGGGCGCAGTCCAGGCATGGACAAGCATGGACGTGCTTGCCTGTGGAATGCTACGGCTTCTATATGTAGGCAGTGGGCTGGGCTCTGCTAGGGGCGGGAAGCGAGAGGGAAAGCAAAATGGTGGGAAGGCGAGTGGGCAGAGTGGCTGAATAAATACAGGAAATAACAACAACAGAGGAAAACAAATAGTAATGATTAAAGTAAAACATCACAAGTTACAACAGTGATGAGGAAAATAAAAGAGCACGAGTTCCAATATACCATACAAGGGTGAAGGCACAGCAGCAATGGAAAGCAGGCATGGGGACCCCACGTGGTATGAAGAGTAATTCTTCAGAGTAGGCAGTAGTAGTCAACAGTATCCTCATCAATTTGGTCGAGAGTACCGAACAGAAATGGCAGGCGCCGCACCTAGATAACCCCTCTATAACGGCATGGTGTACTTGGCACATACTCTCTTTGAAATATCAGGAGGGGATCACATGTTTAAGATGTGTGGTGCACTCGTACTCATGTGATAACTGTGCCAGGAGTGATGTCTTTGGCCTTAGGGAAGACACAAAGTGGAAGTACTTTTTCCAAGAATAATTGATGAGGATACTCCCGACTACTACTACCTATTCTGAAGAATTACTCTTCTTACCACGTTCCTTTGACATATATTATATTTGTGTGCCCTGATGAAGCCTTGTTAGGAGAAACGCTTCTGAACAAACATAAAATAAAGCTCAAGATTTATTTCAGCAATGAAGAACTACGAGTACTATCTAAATGTGGAATATGTATTGATGACTGTTTTAAATTAGATATATGTGTTACTTCTAAACAATCGTGTGTACATCTATCTTTTATTGGATGGTCAATAGGCAGCTGTCCATTGAGGTGGGCAGCACCCTGAGGTGGGCAGCACCCCTTTCTGAATGTATTGAAGTGACTAGTTCCGGCAGTGATGCAGCTTTAAATTCCCGGCCTGCTATTTCCCTTGCTTCCAGTAACGAGAAAGATTGACCTGAAATACCCAAGACAAACAAACTATTCCCTGTTGGAAAGAAAAGAGACAAAGGTCCAGAGCTGGTCCGTGAATCCCAATATGGACTAAACAATCGATGAGGACACCATGAATGACTCACTGTATTGAAGGCTGCAGACGGACCGCGGAGAACCATAACCTCCTTTGCATCATTATCCAAGATAGTTCCGATCTCTTCTGATGCGACCTCCAGAGCCATTTCATTACTATGGTTCAATCTGAAACTATGCTGAGCTTCAGCAAGGATTTCTTACTTACGCATGGTTTGTTGCCATGCGGAGAAGTGTGGCTCACTGGTTAGAGGAGGCAGACCCTGAAGCAGTGGTCAGCCCGGGACCAGGGTTCAATTCCCGACTTGGCAGGGTCTTGAGTCCATATGTCCATGGACTCGATAATTCTCGCTTCGTGCCTACTTGAATCACGAGTTCACACTCTGCAACTCTGGGCAATAGCTTGCTTAATCTCCACGACGGCCCCTCACGGCGGGATGCCTGGCTTTCACCTTGCGGATGCCCTGATGGGGTTATCTCACAGGGGAATACCAGGACGGGTTCCCTAAGCAAGCGCCGAGATGCCTACGGGTAGTCGTGCGCTATACAAGAGCGTAATCATTTCATTTCATTTCACAGGGAGGAAAAGTGATTGGCCAGAATCACAGGCTGTTAAGCCGATGCGGAGACTCAAATCTGGTTCCCCCACATCCACAGTCAGCATGTCTGATGTTACGTCACACCCTGGGTAGTACGAGCGTGGCAGGCAGAAGCCACTTGAAAGCTTGACTTGTTATAGGCTCGAGGTTATAACAGGACCTGGACCTGAACCAGAGACAGGCTTCAAGCTCGAGCGTGGCTCGAGCTTTCAGTGGCTTGCCCACAGCAATGCTGCAATAAAGATTTACCTTCAAGAAAAACCTGTCAGAGCATTCACTTTGCAAGAATTGGCGACCAGCTTCAGGGAAAAGACAGCCCTCTGACCAGACATGTTATACAGGAAGTAAATGGTGGTAAAGCAATGCAAAGCACAGTGCATCAGTGTAGGAAAGAACAATCCTTCTAGCATGTTATGCCCAATTTATGCCTGGTGTCAGTGAGTTTTTGCCTAGTCAGACTTGGATCCTGCTAATCAGGACCCCAGTCACTGTGTCTCTTCCCTAATTCGATCAAGGCAAGTACTTCTGCACTGCCACAATTCGCTACTGGTGTACCCCTATTTTCACTAGTATATAGCACTGAGATACCCAGGGCGTAGGTACACCAAGGGTCTCCCATGAGCTGCAGTATGTACTATGACAACCATGACAGCCCACTCAAACTGTGACTACAGGCCTGCGATTGCAGACTGTGTAAGCTGGTGCTAGCACCACTTCCGACAGATATACATTTTCTTACTTCTGAGGTCACTATACTTAAAACCAATAAGCCGGGGCGTGGCCTACCACCGAGAAGCATGGCCGCACCTTGAGATGGCTCCGTCCGAGCATAACCGTTCTGGTGACTCTCCGCTTAATTATCTGTGCATGAAGAGGGATAAGTCACAGATTCAAAAGCACATGAATCCAGCATGAGTCTTTTGATTCGCGGCATTGCCGGTTTATGTGCGAATTGGCCGAGATAGACTCGATGACGTGTGCAGCCTGTGGCAGTCGCTTCGATGGTGGGGGAGGGGCGCGCAGGCCCTGGTCTACATTCGCACTCATTCCACCAGCGTGGAAATCCTGTGAGACAAGTGGAGCCTGCAGCTAATCCACTTACTGGAGCATCTGAGCGGAGCGCCTATAGGCTCCGGTGAGACGTTGGAGAAGCCGCGACATCGCCCGGCGGGGTGCCAAGAACGTGAGTGGCCCGAGACTGCTCAGCCCAAAAGTGGAGGCAAAGGGTGGAGTCCGCCATTGTTGAGGCCTGCCTGCTGGAGTGTCGGGGACGCGTAATCCTGGCACTGGGTCTGGCTTAAACTCCCGGGCCGGCGTATCATAAAATAGTGCGAGGCCGGTGCACCCTGTGGGCTTCTCCCGTAGCAGAGGTGGCGTGATCCTTCAGACTGCAGTAGAGGCCATCCCAGAAGGTACGGGAGGTGGCCATTGCAGATTCGGACCTATCCAGAAGCCCTGCGTCCACCGAAACCCTGCGCAATGAGAACGGTGATTATCCTGACTCAGCAAGGGAATCTGGACACCGGTGAGTCGTAGAGGCAGTTGCAAAGGTGAGAGTCTCCTGCTGCCTGGCCTCGCCACTACTGCCCGCCAAAGGCAACAGCAGACGTAAGCCCTTTGAAGACAGCACAGTGAGGGAGATTGGGCCTATTTAATCTGTGAGCGGCAGGGAGAGGTGGGCATAGACACTGGACTAACCTGTCCTGTGGCTTGTGTGCTTGCCAGAGATTTAGGAGAACGCCTACGACCCCGCTGGGAATCCTGCACCTGCACACCCTTCACTCTGAAACTATGCTGATCTTCATCAATATACTTACTTGGACACAGGGGCAGAAATAAATCCTTCAACTGAACCACGCACAACACTTAAGGGAGGGTACCAGTCAGCAGACTAGTACAATGCGCCACAGAGGAATTGTCTGACTGCCTTTCCTTATTTACATTTGGTCTTGCGAGGCCTGGTCACGGCCGGTGTCATAACTCTCAGGCCTCCGTGCAGGCTAAACTGAAAAAATATGCCTGGGACAAGGGCACCGGCCCCACCCACAAGGGTAGTGAAGCCTCAACTGAGAAGCAGCAGTCAGCGGAGGGGTCAGAAGAACCAACACTGCAGGATATCCTTACAGCCATAACGACGGTCAGGACATCGTTGGAGTCCAGGATTGACCAGGATTAGGTGTCATCAGAGGTCTCCTTTATCAGGGCAGACATGCGTTCCATGAATTCCAGACTTAAGGACATGGAATCAACAGAGTGCTCTCTTGTTACCAATACGACCGCCCTGCAGCGGAGGGTGGACGACCTCCAGACCCTGAGTGTGAGGTTGGAGGCGCAACTGGACGTGTATGAGGGACGCTCACAGCGTAATAATGTCCACATACTGGGGGTCCTGGAAAGAGCAGAGGAACCATCTACGGACATGTTTGTTGAGAACCTAGTCACTACCTACCTGAAACCAACAAGACTGTCAAAATTCTTCATGGTCGAGAGAGCGCACCGGGTGCCCGGGGGCAGACCGAAAACTGCCCCCCCCACCGAGACCTATATTTGCAAGAATATTTAACAATAGAGATGGAGACATCATCCTGCAGACAGCTCCTGCAGCACCCTCAATTGAATTTCTGAATAGGAAGGTGACTTTCTTCTCGGACTTCACCCTCAGAGTGCAACGACAAAGATGCAGTTTTTTAGAAGTAAAGAAGGCGCTAAGAGACAAGAATGTTAAATACGTAATGCTTTTTTGGGCCAGATTGAGAGTGGAGTCAGAAGGGAAGGTTTGGTTCTTCGCCACTCCCGAAGAGGCTTGGGACTGGCTGGACGGCTGTTGCCTGGCAGGGCAAAAAGGAAACCAAAACCAACAAAATGGATAAGAGAAGGCACAGAGAGATCCAGAGGATAGTTCCCCACTGGGTGAAAGTGAAGCAGCAACAGGAGACGATTGAGAACTGGTCTGTATACACTGTTGTAAAAGCGAAGGCCCCACAACCACACTTCTTTGGGGATGGGCAGTGATCGGATCCTCTCAGTGAACATACCCGCAGCCAGACCACGATCTAGTGAATGATCCGCTGTTGAGAGACCGCAAATTCGTTATACAATGATGGAATTATGGGTATATTGATTCATAGCTCCAACACTTGCCTTTAGTGTCCTGAATGGGTGACCGGTTGACCACATGCACCTCAAAGTTCTAGGGGGGGGGGCGATAGACACTCTGCAAGTTTGGGGTGTCGGGAGGTTCCAGATCCGCTTGCAGGGAGGCAGGGAGGCAGGGAGGGGGATACGTTGTACATGTTCAAGGGGGTGGGATCCTGTGCACATAGACTCTCAGTCGCAAGACATAACCTGAGGGCTAACAAGAGATCACCACATTCTCGTGCCTGGAGGGGGGGGGAAGGGAAGTTTTATTCAGTTCAGTTATGTTATATACAGGGACGATAAAATAGGTGATACCAGTGACATTTTACTTGGCATGCTTAGCAACGATGCACTGATGTACAACAGGGTGGGTTGTGTAGTGGGCACAGTGTATACCGGTGAGGCAGACAGAGAGCTCCTCTTGCGGCCACAGAATTACATCCCAGACAATGACGGTTACTGTCAAGCAAGGGCTCAAATTGATGTCTTGGAATGTGAACGGACTGGGGGACAAGATCAAGAGGGGAGTAGTTCTCCAATTTTTAAAGCGTTACAGCAAACAAATGATGGACGGAACGCTGGCAATGCAAATATTCTTCCCCAGTCAAAAGATCTGGATTAAACCCATCATTCTTTTACCCACTAGGCCACCCCAGTTTGGACCCAGCCATATGCAAATCAGTCCTGACCCTGTGCCCCATGGGAACATTCCAGACCGAACTGCCAGGCCAGATCCTCCCTGGACCGGAAACAAGCATCCTGGGACCAGTTTCAGGGTATGTCACCCTTCTTCAGCCAGGCTAGCTTGAATCCAGTGGCACAGTGAGCGAGGGGCCCCCGTCTGGGCATACCCATCCCACTTAGGGCGAAAAGTGTTACAGCAAACAAATGATGGACGAAATGCTGACAATGCAAACATTCTCCCACAGTCAAAAGATCTGGGTAAACTCCATTATTCTTTTTCCCACTAGGCCACCCCAGTTTGGACCCAGCCATATGCAAATCAGTCTTGACCCTGTGCCCCATGGGAACTGTCCAGACCGAACTGCCAGGCCAGGTCCTCCCTGGACCAGTTTCAGGGTATGTCACCCTTCTTCAGCCAGGCTAGCTTGAATCCAGTGGCACAGTAAGCAAGGGGCCCAATTTTTAAAGAGCCATTCTACAACGTTATTTTATTACAGGAAACGCACTTGCTCGGAAATGCCTGCAAAGCCATGCGGAGGTGGGGATTTAAGCTGGTGGTATTCCGTATTTGGGTCGGGCTCTAGGGGAGTGGGAATAATGATGCGGAAATCCGTTCCCATGACGATTGTTCATATTCTGACAGATAGCCTAGGCAGGTTTGTAGCGACCTCAGGGACATGGGAGGGGTGAAATATTAACCTGGTTTCTGTCTATGTGCTGCAGGGTTTGCACATCCAAGCATGTGCAGACCTTGGGAGTCTCCTTCTGGAGTTGCCGGAGGGCAGACTACTGATCGGAGGCGACTTTAACTCCATTGTCTATGACTCCCTGATCGCTGGCCCCAAAAGGTCCTGCCTCCCTCCCGAATGCAGATCCATAGCTTCCTGGGGGCACTGGGCCTGGTGGACGTTTGGAGGAGACTACATCCTCTGGACAGCAGTACACTTTCTACTCAGGGGCACAACATAGCATGTCACAGATTGACTATATATTAACGATGGCACATCAGATGGATAGTATTAATGAAATACATAATTTAGCCAGGTGTATTTCAGATCTCTCGCCCATTTGGTGCCGACTGGAGGTGGGAAATCCCACTACCGGCAGAAAGGCCCTGATTAACCCTTGGTATCTTAAGGTTCCCCAAATAAGGGACAATATCACGAGTGACTCCTGTTAGACCTGGCACCATTGGCCTGGGTCTCCCTTCCATTTTTGCTGTTGCCTCATGTATTTGTGCTGGTGTTAGATGCTTTAGGCACTGTGCCACTGCTGTCCAGTGCCACAATGCAAGGGCTCCCTATTGTAAATTGATGCATTAATCAGTGATTCCATGTTTGGCTATTTGGTTTACTTGTCAGACCGTAGTCTAGTGCATTGAGTGTGCCCAGGGCGTGTACATCCAAATACTGCTGGTGGGCTTGCAGCATTGGTTGTGCCACCCACAGTAGCTGCCTTGTAAAATGTGTCTACGGTCTGCCATTGCTTGGCCTGCGTGCAGTCTGGTACTGTCATGCTGACTGGATAAGTGCACCCACTTCCCACGCCCTAAACCTTCCCTTTTCTTCATATCAGTCACCCCTATGGTAGGCCCAAGCGCAGGGTGCATTGTAAGTATAAGGTAGGACAAGCCCTGATGTGTGTGGCATGTCCTAATAGTGAATTACAGGCATTTTCGTTTTTCACTATTGCAAGGCTACCTTTTCTCCATAGGCCAGAATGGGCTGTTAGAATTGTTACATTTTATAATCCTAACAGGCTCAGAGAACATGGTAGAAATTCGAGTTTACTATGCCTGAACTCAGAATAATAAAATACATCTTTTAGTGAAGTTTATTGTAATATTTTGTGTTTGCAAATACCACTTTTAGGAAGTAAGTATTTGTTTGTCCAACCATTCAAACCTGCCTCTGCTAGGTTGTGTATTCCTTTGTCTGGTTTTGTGAGTGACAGGGCTGGGGAATTCCAAGAGACAGGCGGAGTCACCCAGTGGTGAATAGAGAGATCTGCATCTAGATGGGAGGGAGGAGTAGCCCTTCTGTGGGGCGTCTGATGTCTCTGCCCTGCACTGTGAAAGGAAAGGAGAAGTCTGGTAAACAGAGTACTTCAGAACTGGTTTGGACTGGGCAAATGCCCCACTGCCCTCAGAGAACAAAGGATTTTGGGTTTTAAATATTGGGACCCTGATCCCATGAAATTAGATCACTTTGGACTACAAGAAGAAACCTTTACTGAAGAGAGGAACCCGAAGAAACTGAGGAGAGACTATTCCCAAGCTGAAGTCCTGCTTGGGGGATTGGCCTGCAGTGGTTGCCTTACTGCCAAAGGAAGGAGAAAGGAACTTTGTGTACTTTGCTTTAAACTTGTGAAGGATCTCCAAGGGCTTGGAAAAGAGCTTGCCCCCTGCTGAAGTTTCAGGGACAACAGACTTCACCTCCCAGCTCCCCAGAGTTCTTGTGGAAGTGCCTGCTGCTGTTTTGGGCCTTCTGAGGAACTGTGTGAGACAAGGAGCTGGAAGCGTGACTCAACGAGAAAAAGCACGTCACCGTCGCTGTGCCTGCCGTCGCAACTCCGAAGGAGGGTGTCGCCGCTGTAGTTGTCGCACTGCACCGCATCAGGAGAAGAATCTCGCAACGAGGTCGGAGCGTGTCGCCGTCGCTATGCCTGCTGTCACCACTCCGAAGGAGGGTGTCGCTGCTGGAACTGTTGCATTGCACGGCATCGATCAAGAGCACCTCGCATCCCCGAGAAGCGCGTCACCATCGGAGCTGCTGCCGTCGCATCTTGGATGTCGCCCGGGAAGTTGTCGCATCGAGCAAAAGCTTCACGCATCGTTGGAGAAGAGAGTCGCCGCTGGAACTGCTGCTGTCGCATCTTGGATGTCGCCGCTGTAGCCCACGCATCAAACTGAGAACTTCTCGCATCCCCGAGAAGCGTGCCGCATCTGGAAGATCTTCACGTCTTTATTTCTTTGTATCTGTACTTTGCCATATTCCCATCGCTGCGACATTGCTTGTCGTGGAAGTGCAATGCAACTTATGGTACATTGAAGCAGAGTGTCGCATCTAAGAACTGAACTGAGCTAAGCTTAAATCTACCATCTTAAAGTAATCATAGTGTGTATTTCTGTGGTTTTGGTCTTGTGGTAACTCATAAAGCCTGTGGAGAAGTGTGGCTCAGGGGTTAGAGGCGGCAGACCCGGAAGCTGAGATCGGCCCTGGATCAGGGTTCAATTCCCCGCCTCGGCGGGTCTTGGGCTCAAAAATTTCACGGACTCGATAATTCTCGCTCCGGTGCCTTCTCAACTCACGGGTCCACACTCTGCGACTCTGGGCAATAGCTTGCTTAATCTCCACAACGGCCCCTCGCGGCGGGATGCCTGGCTTTCACCTTGTGGATACCCTGCTGGGGTTATCTCACAGGGGAATACCAGGACGGGTTCCCTAAGCAAGCGCCGGGAAACCCTTTGTGGGTAGCTGTGCGCTATATAAGCTCAAATACATTTACATTTACATAAAGCCTACCTATTTTTTAAATTAAAAATTGTGTGGTGTCCATTTGTAGTGTTGTCACTGAGTTACTGTATGTGGTCACAACTGCTTATCTTACAACGCCTCTGAAATAAGCCTCGACTGCTCGTGCCAAGCTGCCAAGGGGGTGAGCAGGGGTTATTTTAGAAGTGTAATCCCCTTATCCTGACTAGAGGAGAGGGTCCCTACTTATCACAAGTACATACCTGTGCCAACTAGAGACCCCCAAATCTAACAACTCCGATTTGTATTACTAAGAGAATGAGGGATCTGTAGGACACTTTGGGAGGCCTAAAAGGTGGTAATTCAGGGGGAGGCCCTGGCTCAAATTACGGGATCATGAAAGGAGAAGGTTGATAGGTGAGATATTGCAGTTAGAGGGGAAACTTTAGGTGCAAAATTAGGAAGAGGTACAACTGGCTTTGCGCCGTAAAATCAAGGAATATACAGACTTAGCCACTGACGCAGCCAGGACTCAACATAGAGCCACACTTAGCAGCATTTACGACGTAGGAGACAAGGCTAGAAAACTCCTGGCCTGGCTAGACCGCAGAGACCAAGCCAACTGAGTTGTGGTTGAGATAGAGACGATTAAGTCAATCCACTCCGGGGTCCCCACTGACCCCTGTACCCACCACATTTTCAACAGAGCCGCCGACACCATCGGACCCACGCTCTGCCACACCATCAACCGCTCCCTAGCAAAAGCCTCGTTCCCAGGCGACTGGAAACACGCTAAGATCAACAACACAAACACATCAACCCCCTCCTGAAGAAATCCTCAGCGGACCCCACTGACCTCAAAAACTACAGACCCATCTAACTGCTCCCGTTCCCAGCTAAAGTCATTGAGAAAGCCATCAACAGCCAACTCTCCACATTCATCGAAGAGAACAAACATCCTCGACTACTCACAATCCGGCTTCAGAAAAAACCACAGTACGGAAACCGAAACTGATGACATCCATACCTTACTGGACAAAGGAGAAACAGCAGCCCTCCTTGCCGCAACTGATGACATCCGTACCTTACTGGACAAAGGAGAAACAGCAGCCCTCATCCTTCTCGACCTTTCAGCGGTGTTCGACACAGTCTCTCACCCCGACCTAATATGCAGACTCCACGACGCAGGGATCCAAGACAAGGCCCTCAACTTGATACGCTCCTTGCTCTCCGGCAGAACGCAGTGGGTCAGACTCCCCCCTTTCTTCTCACACCCTACACCTACCACCTGCGGAGTCCTCCAGGGGTCCTCCCTCAGCCCTATGCTCTTCAACGTCTACATGGCTCCGCACGCCCCCATCGTCAGAACCTACGGACTCAACATTGTGTCATACGCAGACGACACCCAACTCATTCTCTCCCTATCCAACGAACCCAATACCGCTAGACACAACTTTCGAGAAGGCATGAAAGCATCGCCAAATGGGTGAAAAACAGCAGGCTACAACTAAACACAACAGGAGTACTCATCATGGGCATAGACGCCTGGAACGACACCTGGAGGCCCCCCGCCATCGGAAGCCCACCCCCCCACACAACCTGGGCAATCACGGATGGTCATTTTGGATCAAAAGGAGGCGCAGGTCTGGCAATTCTTGTTGTGCCCTGTCGAGAGAATCAGGTTACAGACCTTGAGGTGGTCACTGTGTGGGAATTTAGCTCCACACTGGGGGCATTTTTTAAACAGAGTCCTTTCCATGAGCCGTAAGCCCGAATGGAAAGGACCATTCGACGACCGGAATGGGATATGTGAGGAGCGCGTCAAAGATCACACTATCAAGAAACAACACTGTTGAGTTTTATGATGGTTGGCGCGTCGAAAAGGTTTGGAGATATGGTGCCGAACCGGAGCGCAGAAGTTACATCCAAACCCGATGACGGAAAAAAACAATCTGAGGATGGAGTCGATGCTCATGCGCACTATCGTCCAAGGGAGGAATCACCTATCGTGTGACTACAAAATACTTCTTCCAAGACAACAACAAGGTGGAAGCATCCAAACCCAACACCAGATGGTGATCTATGCACAGAGTGTGAATTCTGCAGCTCATATGCCTCGAACAGTGGGATTCTGCTGTAGTAACCCCCCCAGCCGTAGTCCCAAGAGTAAGGAGAGCCAGAACCGGAGGAAGGTCATTCTCCGTAAATGCCGCGAAGATGTGGAACACACTCCCGCTGCAAATCAGGTCCAATTCCAACCTACTGTCATTCCGAAAACAATTGAAGACTTATCTATTTGCCAGGCCCATCTAATCTCATTCTCCGCTGCCCCCCCTAGCTCTGCTCTCTGCACTCTAGCGCTTGGACGCCCGCCGGGCAGCAACCGCGCTTTACAAATTACAATACAATACAATACAATACAATACACTTTTTGCCAGACTACTGATGCACATTTTTTTTGGTGTGCCCTGGGTCTCTGCCAATCAGGTTTTCAGGGCCTGTGTTCATTCCCCAAAACTAACCCAATTGACATCTCTGGCCACATGTCAGTCCGTGGTAAATGTTACCACAGGTACCCAGGGCACTGTGACCAGAGAGGGCCACTAAGGGCTGCAGCACTTATTGTGCCACCCTTAGAGGCCCTGTATCCTGACACTCACACACTGCCTTTGCAGGCTGCATATCTTGGTGCCGAACAAAGTGAAGAGTCGACATGGCACTTCCTTGTGTGCCATGCCCACAAACAACTGCCCTGGCATACATCAGTCACTCCTCTAGCTGGGTGCCGTATGCCCGTGGTGAGGGTACAGGTGCATGAGCCCTGTATCCCTACAGTGCTTAAGTCTATTCCTGGGCACTGTAAGTGTAGTGCTGCCATTAAGATTATATGGTGCTGTGAGTTTGTCATTACGAACTCCACAGAACCATAATGGCTACACTGAAGACTGGGAAGTTTGGTACCAAACTTCTCCGCACATTAAACCCACACTGATGCCAGTGTGGGATTTAATGTAAAATGCACAACAGAGGGCATCTTAGAGCTGCCCCTGAAACTCAACCAACTCCTAGTGATCTGAATGAGTGGCTGCTACGCTGCCACCACCAAACATGTTTCTGGACCCCTGCAGCAAGAGCTAGCTGCTCTCGGGGGCCTGAAGCAATACACATCCTGGGAAGAGGTGCCAAGCCTCCTCCCCCAGAATGGGCAACTCCACCCCTAAGGTGGGGGAGGCGAGGAGAAGCACAACTTTGAGTCCCTGCCATCTTGAGGATTGGGGGACCCAGCCAACCAGGGACAGGCGCCAGCCTCCCTCCCACTGGAGAGTGGCAGAATAGAGGGTGTACCCACACCAGGGAAGGGACCCATTGGTCCCTGACCCTTACCTACCTGTAACACCCCTAAATTTAGTATTCAGGGGCAGCCTGAACCTTCCTTCCTCAGATCCAGCAACAACAAGAAAAGAAGAGAAGGACGAGAAACCGCGCAGAGCTAACAAGAGGATGCCACCCACTGACTTGGCCCCAGCCCTACATGCCTGTCTCCCCTCGAACCTACTCCTGGGAAACCCCGGCGTACCAGCAGCCAGTAACCCTACAAACCCCAGAGGACCTGCCTGTCTTCACTTTCTAGACTGTTTCTCCTGTGAACACCGAACGTGTTTAAACTGCAGCTTCTGGTGCCAGCCAGAAACCGAGAATCCAGCCCACTCCACACGGGTAAGAAAATCCGACGTCCAAAGGCACTCCTACACCCGACGCCCCACAGCCTTGTGTGCCCAACCCAGCAGTGCCTAACCAACCCTTGACATCCCAACTTACCACTCGAAGTGGTGGTCGCTCCTGGAAGATCCTCGTCCACAAGCCTGCAGTTTTTCTTTGTCAGGAGAATCTCCATTGAAATTAACAGGGCACCCGACCTCAAAACAGCCCCCTGCGCCCGTCCGTCCATAGTGCCGCTGAGGGTGCATCTTTGGTCCCCAACTTGCCCTGAGCGAAACCATAGGAGCTTTGCTCCCACAATCCCATGGCCTGTTTGCAGCCCCCGCCAACCGTAGCACCCCTGTCCTCCATAGTATAACATTGCGCCTCAACACTCTGCACCCGCCCGTCCTAGTACCGCTGACGGTGCAACAACAATGCATCACTGACCCTGGGGGACCCCTGATTCTAACCCCAGAACCTTAACTCCCACAGTTGATTACTTACCTGAGAATCGTTAATATGTTTTCCCTCCATAGGATAACATGGACACCTTTTCTCCAAAGTGAGGAGTTTTGAAACATAAAAAAAAAATTTAATCGCACAAATATCCAAAACGTGTTTACTTACCTGTTTCTAGGGAATGTCCCAGTGCTGAATCTAGGTATCCAGCACGGAGTTAGAAAAGTAACGCGAAAAGTAACTTACCTGCAATTTATTGTAGAAGCCCATTCATCTCAATGTACTGCTCCAAAAGGTTTCCAAGTGCGGAGTTTTGAAAACTGAAAATATTCTTTAGAAATCATGCGAATAACCAAAACTTAATTACTTACCTGTTTCTATGAAATGTACCAGTGCTGAATCTAGGTATCCAGCACTGAGTTAGAAAAGTAACGTAAAAGGTAACTTACCTGCAATTTACTGAAAAAGCCTATTCATTTCAATGTACTGTATTTGCTAAGAGTTGCATACTACTGCTCCCCTGTAAATCAAACAAAGTACAATTTATACTGCCTACTTGAACTGTGTTCATACAAGTAAATTATTACTGCAAAGTATTTGTATGCTTACCTGTGCCAGGCTTGCTTAGTTCTAGAAATAAAACAACAGTATATTTATTTATACAAAAACAATTGGCCTAGAGTTCAGTTCTTGAGTGTGTGAATTATTTGCTGACTGAGTGTGTACATTAAATGCGTAACACTGTCCTCTGATACTGCCTCACTGCTCGACCAAGCTACCACTTTAGAGAGTAAGGTTCTATCTAACTTTAACCTCTGCCTACCTCTGGAGACCCTTGGACTCTACGATACAAAAGGGGGTGATGGACGGAGCGCTTGAGCAAATCAAACACTCACCTCCAGTCAACTGATCTGGGTTTAATCCATCACCATTCTTTAGCCCACTCTGCCATCCCAGTTCAGACATGGCCATATGCAAATCAGTCTGACCCTGTGCCTCATGGGAACAGTCCAGCCCGAACTACCAAGCCATGCCTTCCCTGGACCGGAAACAAGCTACCGAGGACCGGTTTCTGGCAATTTCAGCCTTCATCAGCCCGGCTTGCTTGAATTCAGTGGCAAAGTGAGCAGGGGACTCACGTCTGAGCATACCCTGCCACACTTAGGTCGAACAAAGCGATACAAAATGGGGTGATGGACGGAGTGCTTGAGCAAATCAAACACTCACACCCAGTCAACTGATCTGGGTTTAATCCATCACCATTCTTTAGCCCACTCTGCCACCCCAGTTCAGACATGGCCATATGCAAATCAGTCTGACCCTGTGCCTCATGGGAACAGTCCAGCCCGAATTACCAAGCCATGCCTTCCCTGGACCGGAAACAAGCTACCGAGGACCGGTTTCTGGCAATTTCATCATTCATCAGCCCGGCCTGCTTGAATCCAGTGGCAAAGTGAGCAAGGGACTCACGTCTGAGCATACCCTGCCACACTTAGGGCGAACAAAGCGATACAAAATGGGGTGATGGACGGAGTGCTTGAGTGAATCAAACACTCACCCCCAGTCAACTGATCTGGGTTTAATCCATCACCATTCTTTAGCCCACTCTGCCACCCCAGTTCAGACATGGCCATATGCACTGTACCTTATTTTGGTGGAGTATATACAGAGCCAGTATCTTACACTACCTCACTATATGTCTTTCCCAATTAACATGTGATGTTGTTGTCCAGTAGACACACCCGGATGAGGGCAATATAACTCTGCTGGGGTCTGTACTTCAGGATAGCATCTTGAAAGGTCAGAGTTATCACTACATTTTTTTACAGGGGATTTTAACACTCATGTGTGTGGGGACTTCAGGCAAGGAGGAGTGGAAGCTATGGGCTGTGTACAACAAGCAGGCTTACACATGGAACATACTCTCAAGGGTATTGAGCTTAACTCCATCTTGCTTGAATTTGATGTAACATCTGTAATGAATAAGCTGCCTCCGGGGATAACAGACATTACTCCCACCG
This sequence comes from Lissotriton vulgaris, assembly GCF_964263255.1. Lineage (NCBI taxonomy): Eukaryota > Metazoa > Chordata > Amphibia > Caudata > Salamandridae > Lissotriton > Lissotriton vulgaris. The sequence goes on from NW_028245163.1 coordinate 92,762, forward strand.
TTATTGGGAGAAGATGTGACCACTTTATTGATTTCACCTTTGTATCTATCCTGGTTACCGAATTTTCTGTGCATGCGAGTGAATGCAGTGACCACAACCCCATTTGTGTCTTAACAGGCTGGACCCGAACACTCGGACACACCAAAGTGGGCGAGGGGGCTGGTGTCCCCTTTAAAGCAGTGGAAGCCGGAAGGAGCGTAAAGTGGGGGTGTACTGTCCGAGAGCTACTCCACAAGTCCCTTTTAACTCAGTGTTGCAGCGAGTTTGCAACCTGTCTCGATGATGAGGCAAGTGTTCCGGACATCATGGGTGCATTTGGATCCATGTCTACTGTCATAAGGAGGTTACTACGGGACCCGGGTAGATGTCGTTAGCAACCAGGTTCAAAATGGTTTGACTCGGCGTGCTCCCAGGCTTCCAGGAACATGAGACAGGCCTTGGGTGTTAAGCCCCGAGACCGGGTGGCGGTCAAAGGCCTACAAAGAGCATATAAGGCTGCTCTAGCAACTCGCAAGTCTGTCCTGAGGGAGGAGGCCTGGATCGATATAGTGGAGGCTAGTACAATGCGTAATAGCTCAAAGTTCTGGGGCATTATTACAAGCCCATTTCTATCTGGAAATAATGCTAATTTACTGGATGCCCATATAACAGAGGATGATTGGGTACATAATTTCCAGGGTATCTTCCAGTCGGAAACCCCGCCAACTGAGGGACAGGAAAGAGTGGAATGCAAGTCAGAACTTATTTTCACCACGCAAGAGGTGAGAGGCGGTATTCTGGGTCTGTCTAAAAACAAGGCCCCCGCGCCAGATGGGATCCCGACAGATCTCTACATCTCCCACGTAGAAACCTGGGAGCCTGTCCTCACAGCTGTTAGCAATGCTGCAGTCCAGGTTGGCCGCCCAGATTCTTGGGCTTTATCGATTATAGTCCCAGTATTTAAAAAGGGAGATCGGGACAGGGCCTACTATTATAGGCCCATTTCTCTTCTGGACTCTGTGGTGAAGGTGGTGGGCCGCATGGTATTTGACACACTTGTATCCTGGGTTGATGAAAACAACTTTTTATCTGATATCCAAAACAGCTTTTGATCAGGTCGTTCCACTGTGGAACAGTGTAGAACAATTACACTGTGGCTCGTTCCAGCCCCATATACGTAGACTTCATGGACCAGTTCTCAGCATTCGACTGTGCCAATAGGTTCAAGCTGTGGCAGTTGATGTCCTCCATTGGCATTGACAGTAATATTGTTTTAATTCTGAGGGATCTTCACCGTGATTCAACCGCGGTTGTCTGCTATTCAAAGGACCTGAACGTGTCCTGTCAGCTTGACTTCAAGAGAGGGGTGTGTCAGGGGTGCATTTTAGCACTCTTTCTTTTTAACCTATATATTATCTCCTTAGAGAAGGCCCTTTTGGCCACAAATTCTGATTGTACCCAGGTAGCCGAGCATAGCCTACCAGTCCTTCTCTACGCAGACGACGCAGTCCTCTTGGCGAGGACAGCTAGGGGCCTACAACTTCTTCTGAATTTTTTGCCCTTTTAATGGAGGACTTGGACCTGTTGTTTCATCATGCCAAGTCGTTCATTATGCAGGTGGGAGATCGTAAAGCTAAGAAGTTCACTTTTATACTCGGACTTTCATCAATGCCGAAGACCAATGTTTTCTCCTATTTGGGAGTTGTGTTTGACGATTCCCTGAGTTGGTGCCCTTTGCTTACTTGGAAGAAAGGGGATGTAGTGAAAGCTTTTCCAGCTATTTTTAACTTTGCCAAGA
>NW_028245164.1:0-77000 GCF_964263255.1 Lissotriton vulgaris
ATTCCATGTATTACAAGTACACCTATTTCGAATGCATTTATGTATTTTGGGGTGGGCTATGTTACACAATGTTACACATGCATCTAATTGCTTAGTTTTAGTAATTTTGATGGACATGAATTCGTGGAGTGGGTGTCATGTGCTTATCTAGGTTCCTGATCGATACTGTGACCTTATGCCCCTATTCGGCTATAAAGCCCTTTGTTCCCTATATTGGCATAACCGTTCAAGTATGATTTTCTGTAAAGTCATCTCTGGCCTCACACGAGCAGAGCCACAGAGCCACATTCCAGCATGACTCTCTGCTACTTCCTTTGCGACCAATTAGTGCAATGACAGAGCAGCAGTCACTATCTGATATTCCTAGATAACACTCCGAGTTCTTCAACAAGATAAAAACTTAGCAAACCTGGAAATCCCCGCTTGCTATGTTTTGATTAGTAATAGAACTCTAATGAGCAACTGATAGCTGCCACTTCCTAGTGACATCTTTAATTGACGTCTTATGTCCAGCAAACTTGCGTCAAACCCGGCACCTGTCAGGTATAAATATTACCAACGTTGCCTTAAGCAATGTGAGCGAAGCTGTGAGCTGTGAGAGCGAAGCAAACTGCTGTTGAGCATTGTCTGTCGCTGCAGCCTGCTATCCTGTGGTGGTGAAGCTACTGATTACCATTATCGCCGCTACAGCGCGACCTATGGTGCAGTACGCTTGAGGAGCCGTGCAGCCGTCCTCTGCGAAGACATCCAGCCCAGCTGCCCGCGGACGCTGTCACCCCTCCTTCCTCCAGACGCGCTGAGAGAAGCCGCTGCCTTTCTCGTGCAGAGAAATCCAGTCCCGGCGCTTCCAGTTTACCCTCGCAGGTGACTGGGATATCGAGAGAGACCCCTGAAGGAGATACCAATCCTCCATCATTCTATTCAGAGGTATGGTGTTGACTAAACCCTTAGACGAGAATTCTTGAAACAAACCTTGGCAAAACCAACTTAACTTAAGCTACTTACTTACTCCCCTTCTCACGTGTTAGGCCTAGGTCAGGCACACTGGGGTAGGCTTAGTTAGAAGCACCAGTTGAGTATGTTAGCCTAATGTATATATGACTGTATAAATGTTTTATTACTTTTAAACCATTGTATGGCTAAGAAACCATATCAATGCTTTTACAGTTCTATTTCGCTATTCTTATCTTACTGTACGTACTTTTTATAATAACAGTTATTGCAATTGTGGCAATACATTTCTCTTGTATGAGAAGAAAGACTGTTCAATAAATGTTAACCTTTATTGATACACGCCCGTCTCTCTATTCTCTACATACCGTGAAAGTAAACTGCACCAGACTGACTGAGTGAAATCTATGTCTATTGTTTCACACGACCCTAGAGATCGACTCTTGATCTGAGGAGCAAAGTTGTCATGTTGCACGGTTGTTGGAAAGCTGAATCCCTTCTTGTCTGTGCCAAGGAAGCTGATCACTTCCTATGCAGAGAAGAAAGTTTCCAGTGACCTCTGAGCTAGTTGGTAACACAACCCAATTAAGTTTAGCATAGTCAGTGGAGGCCTGGAATATAGCCAGTTCCACGTCGATACTACTGTTTATGTTATTCCAATGCGCAGGGCCTAGTGGGAAACTAGGAACTACACTACAACCCGGCAGGAGCAAACGTATGCTAAAAATGTACTCAGAATGAGCTTTTCAGTGAAGAGAAGCCAGGCACATTTTAGCTAGTTTTACTTGTAAGTGGGGTTGGAAATGCTTTTCAGGCTCCGTACTGGGCTCAAAACATGCAGCTCTGAGGTCTCTCATGAAATCAGGTGGTTAAATAGAAATTCGCTGCTCAGCTGACCCGGTAGGAGCAAACGTATGCCAAAAATGTACACAGAATGAGCTTTTCAGTGAATAGCAGCCAGGCACATTTTAGCTAGTTTTACTTGTAAGTGGGGTTTTCAGGCTCAGTACTGGGCTCAAAACATGCAGCTCTGAGGTCTCTCATGAAAGCAGGTGGTCAAATAGAAATTCGCTGCTCAGCTGACCCGGTAGGAGCAAACGTATGCCAAAAATGTACAGAGAATGAGCTTTTCAGTGAATAGCAGCCAGGCACATTTTAGCTAGTTTTACTTGTAAGTGGGGTTGGAAACGCTTTTCAGGATCAGTACTGGGCTCAAAACATGCAGCCCTGAGGTCTCTCATGAAAGCAGGTGGTTAAATAGAAATTTGCTGCTCAGCTGACCCGGTAGGAGCAAACGTATGCCAAAAATGTACACAGAATGAGCTTTTCAGTGAATAGCAGCCAGGCACATCTTAGCTAGTTTTACTTGTAAGTGGGGTTGGAAACGCTTTTCAGGATCAATTCTGGGCTCAAAACATGCAGCCCTGAGGTCTCTCATGATAGCAGGTGGTTAAATAGAAATTCGCTGCTCAGCTGACCCGGCAGGAGCAAACGTATGCTAAAAATGTACTCAGAATGAGCTTTTCAGTGAAGAGAAGCCAGGCACATTTTAGCTAGTTTTACTTGTAAGTGGCGTTGGAAATGCTTTTCAGGCTCAGTACTGGGCTCAAAACATGCAGCCCTGAGGTCTCTCATGAAAGCAGGTGCTTAAATAGAAATTCGCTGCTCAGCTGACCCGGTAGGAGCAAAGGTATGCCAAAAATGTACACAGAATGAGCTTTTCAGTGAATAGCAGCCAGGCCCATTTTAGCTAGTTTTACTTGTAAGTGGGGTTGGAAACGCTTTTCAGGATCAGTACTGGGCTCAAAACATGCAGCCCTGAGGTCTCTCATGATAGCAGGTGGTTAAATAAAAATTCGCTGCTCAGCTGACCCAGCAGGAGCAAACGTATGCTAAAAATGTACTCAGAATGAGCTTTTCAGTGAAGAGAAGCCAGGCACATTTTAGCTAGTTTTACTTGTAAGTGGGGTTGGAAACGCTTTTCAGGATCAGTACTGGGCTCAAAACATGCAGCCCTGAGGTCTCTCATGATAGCAGGTGGTTAAATAGAAATTCGCTGCTCAGCTGACCCGGCAGGAGCAAACGTATGCTAAAAATGTACTCAGAATGAGCTTTTCAGTGAAGAGAAGCCAGGCACATTTTAGCTAGTTTTACTTGTAAGTGGGGTTGGAAACGCTTTTCAGGCTCAGTACTGGGCTCAAAACATGCAGCCCTGAGGTCTCTCATGAAAGCAGGTGGTTAAATAGAAATTCGCTGCTCAGCTGACCCGGCAGGAGCAAACGTATGCTAAAAATGTACTCAGAATGAGCTTTTCAGTGAAGAGAAGCCAGGCACATTTTAGCTAGTTTTACTTGTAAGTGGGGTTGGAAATGCTTTTCAGGCTCAGTACTGGGCTCAAAACATGCAGCTCTGAGGTCTCTCATGAAAGCAGGTGGTCAAATAGAAATTCGCTGCTCAGCTGACCCGGTAGGAGCAAACGTATGCCAAAAATGTACAGAGAATGAGCTTTTCAGTGAATAGCAGCCAGGTACATTTTAGCTAGTTTTACTTGTAAGTGGTTGGAAACGCTTTTCAGGATCAGTACTGGGCTCAAAACATGCAGCCCTGAGGTCTCTCATGATAGCAGGTGGTTAAATAGAAATTCGCTGCTCAGCTGACCCGGCAGGAGCAAACGTATGCTAAAAATGTACTCAGAATGAGCTTTTCAGTGAAGAGAAGCCAGGCACATTTTAGCTAGTTTTACTTGTAAGTGGGGTTGGAAACGCTTTTCAGGCTCAGTACTGGGCTCAAACCATGCAGCCCTGAGGTCTCTCATGATAGCAGGTGGTTAAATAGAAATTCGCTGCTCAGCTGACCCGGCAGGAGCAAACGTATGCGAAAAATGTACTCAGAATGAGCTTTTCAGTGAAGAGAAGCCAGGCACATTTTAGCTAGTTTTACTTGTAAGTGGGGTTGGAAATGCTTTTCAGGCTCAGTACTGGGCTCAAAACATGCAGCCCTGAGGTCTCTCATGAAAGCAGGTGCTTAAATAGAAATTCGCTGCTCAGCTGACCCGGTAGGAGCAAAGGTATGCCAAAAATGTACACAGAATGAGCTTTTCAGTGAATAGCAGCCAGGCCCATTTTAGCTAGTTTTACTTGTAAGTGGGGTTGGAAACGCTTTTCAGGATCAGTACTGGGCTCAAAACATGCAGCCCTGAGGTCTCTCATGATAGCAGGTGGTTAAATAAAAATTCGCTGCTCAGCTGACCCAGCAGGAGCAAACGTATGCTAAAAATGTACTCAGAATGAGCTTTTCAGTGAAGAGAAGCCAGGCACATTTTAGCTAGTTTTACTTGTAAGTGGGGTTGGAAACGCTTTTCAGGATCAGTACTGGGCTCAAAACATGCAGCCCTGAGGTCTCTCATGATAGCAGGTGGTTAAATAGAAATTCGCTGCTCAGCTGACCCGGCAGGAGCAAACGTATGCTAAAAATGTACTCAGAATGAGCTTTTCAGTGAAGAGAAGCCAGGCACATTTTAGCTAGTTTTACTTGTAAGTGGGGTTGGAAATGCTTTTCAGGCTCAGTACTGGGCTCAAAACATGCAGCTCTGAGGTCTCTCATGAAAGCAGGTGGTCAAATAGAAATTCGCTGCTCAGCTGACCCGGTAGGAGCAAACGTATGCCAAAAATGTACAGAGAATGAGCTTTTCAGTGAATAGCAGCCAGGTACATTTTAGCTAGTTTTACTTGTAAGTGGTTGGAAACGCTTTTCAGGATCAGTACTGGGCTCAAAACATGCAGCCCTGAGGTCTCTCATGATAGCAGGTGGTTAAATAGAAATTCGCTGCTCAGCTGACCCGGCAGGAGCAAACGTATGCTAAAAATGTACTCAGAATGAGCTTTTCAGTGAAGAGAAGCCAGGCACATTTTAGCTAGTTTTACTTGTAAGTGGGGTTGGAAACGCTTTTCAGGCTCAGTACTGGGCTCAAACCATGCAGCCCTGAGGTCTCTCATGATAGCAGGTGGTTAAATAGAAATTCGCTGCTCAGCTGACCCGGCAGGAGCAAACGTATGCGAAAAATGTACTCAGAATGAGCTTTTCAGTGAAGAGAAGCCAGGCACATTTTAGCTAGTTTTACTTGTAAGTGGGGTTGGAAATGCTTTTCAGGCTCAGTACTGGGCTCAAAACATGCAGCCCTGAGGTCTCTCATGAAAGCAGGTGCTTAAATAGAAATTCGCTGCTCAGCTGACCCGGTAGGAGCAAAGGTATGCCAAAAATGTACACAGAATGAGCTTTTCAGTGAATAGCAGCCAGGCCCATTTTAGCTAGTTTTACTTGTAAGTGGGGTTGGAAACGCTTTTCAGGATCAGTACTGGGCTCAAAACATGCAGCCCTGAGGTCTCTCATGATAGCAGGTGGTTAAATAAAAATTCGCTGCTCAGCTGACCCAGCAGGAGCAAACGTATGCTAAAAATGTACTCAGAATGAGCTTTTCAGTGAAGAGAAGCCAGGCACATTTTAGCTAGTTTTACTTGTAAGTGGGGTTGGAAACGCTTTTCAGGATCAGTACTGGGCTCAAAACATGCAGCCCTGAGGTCTCTCATGATAGCAGGTGGTTAAATAGAAATTCGCTGCTCAGCTGACCCGGCAGGAGCAAACGTATGCTAAAAATGTACTCAGAATGAGCTTTTCAGTGAAGAGAAGCCAGGCACATTTTAGCTAGTTTTACTTGTAAGTGGGGTTGGAAACGCTTTTCAGGCTCAGTACTGGGCTCAAAACATGCAGCCCGAGGTCTCTCATGAAAGCAGGTGGTTAAATAGAAATTCGCTGCTCAGCTGACCCGGCAGGAGCAAACGTATGCTAAAAATGTACTCAGAATGAGCTTTTCAGTGAAGAGAAGCCAGGCACATTTTAGCTAGTTTTACTTGTAAGTGGGGTTGGAAATGCTTTTCAGGCTCAGTACTGGGCTCAAAACATGCAGCTCTGAGGTCTCTCATGAAAGCAGGTGGTCAAATAGAAATTCGCTGCTCAGCTGACCCGGTAGGAGCAAACGTATGCCAAAAATGTACAGAGAATGAGCTTTTCAGTGAATAGCAGCCAGGTACATTTTAGCTAGTTTTACTTGTAAGTGGTTGGAAACGCTTTTCAGGATCAGTACTGGGCTCAAAACATGCAGCCCTGAGGTCTCTCATGATAGCAGGTGGTTAAATAGAAATTCGCTGCTCAGCTGACCCGGCAGGAGCAAACGTATGCTAAAAATGTACTCAGAATGAGCTTTTCAGTGAAGAGAAGCCAGGCACATTTTAGCTAGTTTTACTTGTAAGTGGGGTTGGAAACGCTTTTCAGGCTCAGTACTGGGCTCAAACCATGCAGCCCTGAGGTCTCTCATGATAGCAGGTGGTTAAATAGAAATTCGCTGCTCAGCTGACCCGGCAGGAGCAAACATATGCGAAAAATGTACTCAGAATGAGCTTTTCAGTGAAGAGAAGCCAGGCACATTTTAGCTAGTTTTACTTGTAAGTGGGGTTGGAAATGCTTTTCAGGCTCAGTACAGGGCTCAAAACATGCAGCTCTGAGGTCTCTCATGAGCAGGTGGTTAAATAGAAATTTGCAGCTCAGCTGACCTGGTAGGAGCAAACGTATGCCAAAAATGTACACAGAATGAGCTTTTCAGTGAATAGCAGCCAGGCACATTTTAGCTAGTTTTACTTGTAAGTGGGGTTGGAAACGCTTTTCAGGATCAGTACTGGGCTCAAAACATGCAGCCCTGAGGTCTCTCATGATAGCAGGTGGTTAAATAAAAATTTGCTGATCAGCTGACCCGGCAGGAGCAAACGTATGCTAAAAATGTACTCAGAATGAGCTTTTCAGTGAAGAGAAGCCAGGCACATTTTAGCTAGTTTTACTTGTAAGTGGGGTTGGAAACACTTTTCAGGCTCAGTACTGGGCTCAAAACATGCAGCCCTGAGGTCTCTCATGAAAGCAGGTGGTTAAATAGAAATTCGCTGCTCAGCTGACCCGGCAGGAGCAAACGTATGCTAAAAATGTACTCAGAATGAGCTTTTCAGTGAAGAGAAGCCAGGCACATTTTAGCTAGTTTTACTTGTAAGTGGGGTTGGAAATGCTGTTCAGGCTCAGTACTGGGCTCAAAACATGCAGCCCTGAGGTCTCTCGTGAAAGCAGGTGGTTAGAAATTCGCTGCTCAGCTGACCCGGTAGGAGCAAACGTATGCCAAAAATGTACACAGAATGAGCTTTTCAGTGAAAAGCAGCCAGGCACATTTTAGCTAGTTTTACTTGTAAGTGGGGTTGGAAACGCTTTTCAGGATCAGTACTGGGCTCAAAACATGCAGCCCTGAGGTCTCTCATGATAGCAGGTGGTTAAATAGAAATTCGCTGCTCAGCTGACCCGGCAGGAGCAAACGTATGCTAAAAATGTACTCAGAATGAGCTTTTCAGTGAAGAGAAGCCAGGCACATTTTAGCTAGTTTTACTTGTAAGTGGGGTTGGAAACGCTTTTCAGGCTCAGTACTGGGCTCAAACCATGCAGCCCTGAGGTCTCTCATGATAGCAGGTGGTTAAATAGAAATTCGCTGCTCAGCTGACCCGGCAGGAGCAAACGTATGCGAAAAATGTACTCAGAATGAGCTTTTCAGTGAAGAGAAGCCAGGCACATTTTAGCTAGTTTTACTTGTAAGTGGGGTTGGAAATGCTTTTCAGGCTCAGTACAGGGCTCAAAACATGCAGCTCTGAGGTCTCTCATGAAAGCAGGTGGTTAAATAGAAATTTGCAGCTCAGCTGACCTGGTAGGAGCAAACGTATGCCAAAAATGTACACAGAATGAGCTTTTCAGTGAATAGCAGCCAGGCACATTTTAGCTAGTTTTACTTGTAAGTGGGGTTGGAAACGCTTTTCAGGATCAGTACTGGGCTCAAAACATGCAGCCCTGAGGTCTCTCATGATAGCAGGTGGTTAAATAAAAATTTGCTGATCAGCTGACCCGGCAGGAGCAAACGTATGCTAAAAATGTACTCAGAATGAGCTTTTCAGTGAAGAGAAGCCAGGCACATTTTAGCTAGTTTTACTTGTAAGTGGGGTTGGAAACACTTTTCAGGCTCAGTACTGGGCTCAAAACATGCAGCCCTGAGGTCTCTCATTAAAGCAGGTGGTTAAATAGAAATTCGCTGCTCAGCTGACCCGGCAGGAGCAAACGTATGCTAAAAATGTACTCAGAATGAGCTTTTCAGTGAAGAGAAGCCAGGCACATTTTAGCTAGTTTTACTTGTAAGTGGGGTTGGAAATGCTTTTCAGGCTCAGTACTGGGCTCAAAACATGCAGCCCTGAGGTCTCTCGTGAAAGCAGGTGGTTAGAAATTCGCTGCTCAGCTGACCCGGTAGGAGCAATCGTATGCCAAAAATGTACACAGAATGAGCTTTTCAGTGAAAAGCAGCCAGGCACATTTTAGCTAGTTTTACTTGTAAGTGGGGTTGGAAACGCTTTTCAGGATCAGTACTGGGCTCAAAACATGCAGCCCTGAGGTCTCCCATGATAGCAGGTGGTTAAATAGAAATTCGCTGCTCAGCTGACCCAGCAGGAGCAAACGTATGCTAAAAATGTACTCAGAATGAGCTTTTCAGTTAAGAGAAGCCAGGCACATTTTAGCTAGTTTTACTTGTAAGTGGGGTTGGAAACGCTTTTCAGGCTCAGTACTGGGCTCAAAACATGCAGCCGTGAGGTCTCTCATGAAAGCAGGTGGTTAAATAGAAATTCGCTACTCAGCTGACCCGGCAGGAGCAAACGTATGCTAAAAATGTACTCAGAATGAGCTTTTCAGTGAAGAGAAGCCAGGCACATTTTAGCTAGTTTTACTTGTAAGTGGGGTTGGAAATGCTTTTCAGGCTCAGTACTGGGCTCAAAACATGCAGCTCTGAGGTCTCTCATGAAAGCAGGTGGTCAAATAGAAATTCGCTGCTCAGCTGACCCGGTAGGAGCAAACGTATGCCAAAAATGTACAGAGAATGAGCTTTTCAGTGAATAGCAGCCAGGCACATTTTAGCTAGTTTTACTTGTAAGTGGGGTTGGAAACGCTTTTCAGGATCAGTACTGGGCTCAAAACATGCAGCCCTGAGGTCTCTCATGATAGCAGGTGGTTAAATAGAAATTCGCTGCTCAGCTGACCCGGCAGGAGCAAACGTATGCTAAAAATGTACTCAGAATGAGCTTTTCAGTGAAGAGAAGCCAGGCACATTTTAGCTAGTTTTACTTGTAAGTGGGGTTGGAAATGCTTTTCAGGCTCAGTACTGGGCTCCAAACATGCAGCCCTGAGGTCTCTCATGAAAGCAGGTGGTTAAATAGAAATTCGCTGCTCAGCTGACCCGGTAGGAGCAAACGTATGCCAAAAATGTACACAGAATGAGCTTTTCAGTGAATAGCAGCCAGGCACATTTTAGCTAGTTTTACTTGTAAGTGGGGTTGGAAACGCTTTTCAGGATCAGTACTGGGCTCAAAACATGCAGCCCTGAGGTCTCTCATGATAGCAGGTGGTTAAATAGAAATTCGCTGCTCAGCTGACCCGGCAGGAGCAAACGTATGCTAAAAATGTACTCAGAATGAGCTTTTCAGTGAAGAGAAGCCAGGCACATTTTAGCTAGTTTTACTTGTAAGTGGGGTTGGAAATGCTTTTCAGGCTCAGTACTGGGCTCCAAACATGCAGCCCTGAGGTCTCTCATGAAAGCAGGTGGTTAAATAGAAATTCGCTGCTCAGCTGACCCGGTAGGAGCAAACGTATGCCAAAAATGTACACAGAATGAGCTTTTCAGTGAATAGCAGCCAGGCACATTTTAGCTAGTTTTACTTGTAAGTGGGGTTGGAAACGCTTTTCAGGATCAATACTGGGCTCAAAACATGCAGCCCTGAGGTCTCTCATGATAGCAGGTGGTTAAATAGAAATTCGCTGCTCAGCTGACCCGGCAGGAGCAAACGTATGCTAAAAATGTACTCAGAATGAGCTTTTCAGTGAAGAGAAGCCAGGCACATTTTAGCTAGTTTTACTTGTAAGTGGCGTTGGAAACGCTTTTCAGGCTCAGTGCTGGGCTCAAAACATGCATCCCTGAGGTCTCTCATGAAAGCAGGTGGTTAAATAGAAATTCGCTGCTCAGCTGACCCGGCAGGAGCAAACGTATGCTAAAAATGTACTCAGAATGAGCTTTTCAGTGAAGAGAAGCCAGGCACATTTTAGCTAGTTTTACTTGTAAGTGGGGTTGGAAATGCTTTTCAGGCTCAGTACTGGGCTCAAAACATGCAGCTCTGAGGTCTCTCATGAAAGCAGGTGGTCAAATAGAAATTCGCTGCTCAGCTGACCCGGTAGGAGCAAACGTATGCCAAAAATGTACAGAGAATGAGCTTTTCAGTGAATAGCAGCCAGGTACATTTTAGCTAGTTTTACTTGTAAGTGGTTGGAAACGCTTTTCAGGATCAGTACTGGGCTCAAAACATGCAGCCCTGAGGTCTCTCATGATAGCAGGTGGTTAAATAGAAATTCGCTGCTCAGCTGACCCGGCAGGAGCAAACGTATGCTAAAAATGTACTCAGAATGAGCTTTTCAGTGAAGAGAAGCCAGGCACATTTTAGCTAGTTTTACTTGTAAGTGGGGTTGGAAACGCTTTTCAGGCTCAGTACTGGGCTCAAACCATGCAGCCCTGAGGTCTCTCATGATAGCAGGTGGTTAAATAGAAATTCGCTGCTCAGCTGACCCGGCAGGAGCAAACGTATGCGAAAAATGTACTCAGAATGAGCTTTTCAGTGAAGAGAAGCCAGGCACATTTTAGCTAGTTTTACTTGTAAGTGGGGTTGGAAATGCTTTTCAGGCTCAGTACTGGGCTCAAAACATGCAGCCCTGAGGTCTCTCATGAAAGCAGGTGCTTAAATAGAAATTCGCTGCTCAGCTGACCCGGTAGGAGCAAAGGTATGCCAAAAATGTACACAGAATGAGCTTTTCAGTGAATAGCAGCCAGGCCCATTTTAGCTAGTTTTACTTGTAAGTGGGGTTGGAAACGCTTTTCAGGATCAGTACTGGGCTCAAAACATGCAGCCCTGAGGTCTCTCATGATAGCAGGTGGTTAAATAAAAATTCGCTGCTCAGCTGACCCAGCAGGAGCAAACGTATGCTAAAAATGTACTCAGAATGAGCTTTTCAGTGAAGAGAAGCCAGGCACATTTTAGCTAGTTTTACTTGTAAGTGGGGTTGGAAACGCTTTTCAGGATCAGTACTGGGCTCAAAACATGCAGCCCTGAGGTCTCTCATGATAGCAGGTGGTTAAATAGAAATTCGCTGCTCAGCTGACCCGGCAGGAGCAAACGTATGCTAAAAATGTACTCAGAATGAGCTTTTCAGTGAAGAGAAGCCAGGCACATTTTAGCTAGTTTTACTTGTAAGTGGGGTTGGAAACGCTTTTCAGGCTCAGTACTGGGCTCAAAACATGCAGCCCGAGGTCTCTCATGAAAGCAGGTGGTTAAATAGAAATTCGCTGCTCAGCTGACCCGGCAGGAGCAAACGTATGCTAAAAATGTACTCAGAATGAGCTTTTCAGTGAAGAGAAGCCAGGCACATTTTAGCTAGTTTTACTTGTAAGTGGGGTTGGAAATGCTTTTCAGGCTCAGTACTGGGCTCAAAACATGCAGCTCTGAGGTCTCTCATGAAAGCAGGTGGTCAAATAGAAATTCGCTGCTCAGCTGACCCGGTAGGAGCAAACGTATGCCAAAAATGTACAGAGAATGAGCTTTTCAGTGAATAGCAGCCAGGTACATTTTAGCTAGTTTTACTTGTAAGTGGTTGGAAACGCTTTTCAGGATCAGTACTGGGCTCAAAACATGCAGCCCTGAGGTCTCTCATGATAGCAGGTGGTTAAATAGAAATTCGCTGCTCAGCTGACCCGGCAGGAGCAAACGTATGCTAAAAATGTACTCAGAATGAGCTTTTCAGTGAAGAGAAGCCAGGCACATTTTAGCTAGTTTTACTTGTAAGTGGGGTTGGAAACGCTTTTCAGGCTCAGTACTGGGCTCAAACCATGCAGCCCTGAGGTCTCTCATGATAGCAGGTGGTTAAATAGAAATTCGCTGCTCAGCTGACCCGGCAGGAGCAAACATATGCGAAAAATGTACTCAGAATGAGCTTTTCAGTGAAGAGAAGCCAGGCACATTTTAGCTAGTTTTACTTGTAAGTGGGGTTGGAAATGCTTTTCAGGCTCAGTACAGGGCTCAAAACATGCAGCTCTGAGGTCTCTCATGAGCAGGTGGTTAAATAGAAATTTGCAGCTCAGCTGACCTGGTAGGAGCAAACGTATGCCAAAAATGTACACAGAATGAGCTTTTCAGTGAATAGCAGCCAGGCACATTTTAGCTAGTTTTACTTGTAAGTGGGGTTGGAAACGCTTTTCAGGATCAGTACTGGGCTCAAAACATGCAGCCCTGAGGTCTCTCATGATAGCAGGTGGTTAAATAAAAATTTGCTGATCAGCTGACCCGGCAGGAGCAAACGTATGCTAAAAATGTACTCAGAATGAGCTTTTCAGTGAAGAGAAGCCAGGCACATTTTAGCTAGTTTTACTTGTAAGTGGGGTTGGAAACACTTTTCAGGCTCAGTACTGGGCTCAAAACATGCAGCCCTGAGGTCTCTCATGAAAGCAGGTGGTTAAATAGAAATTCGCTGCTCAGCTGACCCGGCAGGAGCAAACGTATGCTAAAAATGTACTCAGAATGAGCTTTTCAGTGAAGAGAAGCCAGGCACATTTTAGCTAGTTTTACTTGTAAGTGGGGTTGGAAATGCTGTTCAGGCTCAGTACTGGGCTCAAAACATGCAGCCCTGAGGTCTCTCGTGAAAGCAGGTGGTTAGAAATTCGCTGCTCAGCTGACCCGGTAGGAGCAAACGTATGCCAAAAATGTACACAGAATGAGCTTTTCAGTGAAAAGCAGCCAGGCACATTTTAGCTAGTTTTACTTGTAAGTGGGGTTGGAAACGCTTTTCAGGATCAGTACTGGGCTCAAAACATGCAGCCCTGAGGTCTCTCATGATAGCAGGTGGTTAAATAGAAATTCGCTGCTCAGCTGACCCGGCAGGAGCAAACGTATGCTAAAAATGTACTCAGAATGAGCTTTTCAGTGAAGAGAAGCCAGGCACATTTTAGCTAGTTTTACTTGTAAGTGGGGTTGGAAACGCTTTTCAGGCTCAGTACTGGGCTCAAACCATGCAGCCCTGAGGTCTCTCATGATAGCAGGTGGTTAAATAGAAATTCGCTGCTCAGCTGACCCGGCAGGAGCAAACGTATGCGAAAAATGTACTCAGAATGAGCTTTTCAGTGAAGAGAAGCCAGGCACATTTTAGCTAGTTTTACTTGTAAGTGGGGTTGGAAATGCTTTTCAGGCTCAGTACAGGGCTCAAAACATGCAGCTCTGAGGTCTCTCATGAAAGCAGGTGGTTAAATAGAAATTTGCAGCTCAGCTGACCTGGTAGGAGCAAACGTATGCCAAAAATGTACACAGAATGAGCTTTTCAGTGAATAGCAGCCAGGCACATTTTAGCTAGTTTTACTTGTAAGTGGGGTTGGAAACGCTTTTCAGGATCAGTACTGGGCTCAAAACATGCAGCCCTGAGGTCTCTCATGATAGCAGGTGGTTAAATAAAAATTTGCTGATCAGCTGACCCGGCAGGAGCAAACGTATGCTAAAAATGTACTCAGAATGAGCTTTTCAGTGAAGAGAAGCCAGGCACATTTTAGCTAGTTTTACTTGTAAGTGGGGTTGGAAACACTTTTCAGGCTCAGTACTGGGCTCAAAACATGCAGCCCTGAGGTCTCTCATGAAAGCAGGTGGTTAAATAGAAATTCGCTGCTCAGCTGACCCGGCAGGAGCAAACGTATGCTAAAAATGTACTCAGAATGAGCTTTTCAGTGAAGAGAAGCCAGGCACATTTTAGCTAGTTTTACTTGTAAGTGGGGTTGGAAATGCTTTTCAGGCTCAGTACTGGGCTCAAAACATGCAGCCCTGAGGTCTCTCGTGAAAGCAGGTGGTTAGAAATTCGCTGCTCAGCTGACCCGGTAGGAGCAATCGTATGCCAAAAATGTACACAGAATTAGCTTTTCAGTGAAAAGCAGCCAGGCACATTTTAGCTAGTTTTACTTGTAAGTGGGGTTGGAAACGCTTTTCAGGATCAGTACTGGGCTCAAAACATGCAGCCATGCAGCCCTGAGGTCTCCCATGATAGCAGGTGGTTTAAATAAGAATCCACTGACCCACAGGAGCAAACGTATGCTAAAAAAATGTACTCAGAATGAGCTTTTCAGTTAAGAGAAGCCAGGCACATTTTAGCTAGTTTTACTTGTAAGTGGGATGGAAAACGCTTTTCAGGCTCAGTACTGGGCTCAAAACATGCAGCCGTGAGGTCTCTCATGATGCAGGTGGTTAAATAGAAATTCGCTACTCAGCTGACCCGGCAGGAGCAAACGTATGCTAAAATGTACTCAGAATGAGCTTTTCAGTGAAGAGGAAGGCCAGGCCACATTTTAGCTAGTTTTACTTGTAAGTGGGGTTGAAATGCTTTCAGGCTCAGTACTGGCTCAAACATGCAGCTCTGAGGTCTCTCATGAAAGCAGGTGGTCAAATAGAAATTCGCTGCTCAGCTGACCCGGTAGGAGCAAACGTATGCCAAAAATGTACAGAGAATGAGCTTTTCAGTGAATAGCAGCCAGGCACATTTTAGCTAGTTTTACTTGTAAGTGGGGTTGGAAACGCTTTTCAGGATCAGTACTGGGCTCAAAACATGCAGCCCTGAGGTCTCTCATGATAGCAGGTGGTTAAATAGAAATCGCTGCTCAGCTGACCCGGCAGGAGCAAACGTATGCTAAAAATGTACTCAGAATGAGCTTTTCAGTGAAGAGAAGCCAGGCACATTTTAGCTAGTTTTACTTGTAAGTGGGGTTGGAAATGCTTTTCAGGCTCAGTACTGGGCTCCAAACATGCAGCCCTGAGGTCTCTCATGAAAGCAGGTGGTTAAATAGAAATTCGCTGCTCAGCTGACCCGGTAGGAGCAAACGTATGCCAAAAATGTTACACAGAATGAGCTTTTCAGTGAATAGCAGCCAGGCACATTTTAGCTAGTTTTACTTGTAAGTGGGGTTGGAACGCTTTCAGGATCAGTACTGGGCTCAAAACATGCAGCCTGAGGTCTCTCATGATAGCAGGTGGTTAAATTAGAAATTCGCGCTCCAGCTGACCCGGCAGGAGCAAACGTATGCTAAAAATGTACTCAGAATGAGCTTTTCAGTGAAGAGAAGCCAGGCACATTTTAGCTAGTTTTTACTTGTAAGTGGGGTTGGAAATGCCTTTTCAGGCTCAAGTACTGGGCTCCAAACATGCAGCCCTGAGGTATCTCATGAAAGCAGGTGGTTTAAATAGAAATTCGCTGCTCAGCTGACCCGGTAGGAGCAAACGTATGCCAAAAATGTACACAGAATGAGCTTTTCAGTGAATAGCAGCCAGGCACATTTAGCTAGTTTTACTTGTAAGTGGGGTTGGAAACGCTTTTCAGGATCAATACTGGGCTCAAAACATGCAGCCCTGAGGTCTCTCATGATAGCAGGTGGTTAAATAGAAATTCGCTGCTCAGCTGACCCGGCAGGAGCAAACGTATGCTAAAATGTACTCAGAATGAGCTTTTCAGTGAAGAGAAGCCAGGGCACATTTTAGCTAGTTTTACTTGTAAGTGGCGTTGGAAACGCTTTTCAGGCTCAGTGCTGGGCTCAAAACAGGCATCCCTGAGGTCTCTCATGAAAGCAGGTGGTTAAATAGGAATTCGCTGCTCAGCTGACCCGGCAGGAGCAAACGTATGCTAAAAATGTACACAGAATGAGCTTTTCAGTGAAGAGAAGCCAGGCACATTTTGCTAGTTTTACTTGTAAGTGGGGTTGGAAATGCTTTTCAGGCTCAGTACTGGGCTCAAAACATGCATCCCCTGAGGTCTCTCATGAAAGCAGGTGGTTAAATAGGAAATTTGCTGCTCAGCTGACCCGGTAGGAGCAAACGTATGCCAAAAATGTACACAGAATGAGCTTTTCAGTGAATAGCAGCCAGGCACATTTTAGCTAGTTTTATTTGTAAGTGGGGTTGGAAATGCTTTTCAGGCTCAGTACTGGGCTCAAAACATGCAGCCCTGAGGTCTCTCATGAAGGCAGGTGGTTAAATAGAAATTCGCTGCTCAGGTGACCCGGTAGGAGCAAACGTATGCCAAAAATGTACACAGAATGAGCTTTTCAGTGAATAGCAGCCAGGCACATTATAGCTAGTTTTACTTGTAAGTGGGGTTGGAAACGCTTTTCAGGATCAGTACTGGGCTCAAAACATGCAGCCCTGAGGTCTCTCATGAAAGCAGATGGTTAAATAGAAATTCGCTGCTCAGCTGGCCCGGTAGGAGCAAACGTATGCCAAAAATGTACACAGAATGAGCTTTTCAGTGAATAGCAGCCAGGCACATTTTAGCTAGTTTTACTTGCAAGTGGGTTGGAAACGCTTTTCAGGATCAATACTGGGCTCAAAACATGCAGCCCTGAGGTCTCTCATGATAGCAGGTGGTTAAATAGAAATTCGCTTCTCAGCTGACCCGGCAGGAGCAAACGTATGCTAAAAATGTACTCAGAATGAGCTTTTCAGTGAAGAGAAGCCAGGCACATTTTAGCTAGTTTTACTTGTAAGTGGTGTTGGAAATGCTTTTCAGGCTCAGTACTGGGCTCAAAACATGCAGCCCTGAGGTCTCTCATGAAAGCAAGTGGTTAAATAGAAATTCGCTGCTCAGCTGGCCCGGTAGGAGCAAACGTATGCCAAAAATGTACACAGAATGAGCTTTCTAGTGAATAGCAGCCAGGCACATTTTAGCTAGTTTTACTTGTAAGTGGGGTTGGAAATGCTTTTCAGGCTCAGTACTGGGCTCAAAACATGCAGCCCTGAGGTCTCCCATGAAGGCAGGTGGTTAAATAGAAATTTGCTGCTCAGCTGACCCGGTAGGAGCAAACGTATGCCAAAAATGTACACAGAATGAGCTTTTCAGTGAATAGCAGCCAGGCACATTTTAGCTAGTTTTACTTGTAAGTGGGGTTGGAAACGCTTTTCAGGATCAGTACTGGGCTCAAAACATGCAGCCCTGAGGTCTCTCATGAAAGCAGGTGGTTAAATAGAAATTCGCTGCTCAGCTGACCCGGTAGGAGCAAACGTATGCCAAAAATGTACACAGAATGAGCTTTCCAGTGAATAGAAGCCAGGCACATTTTAGCTAGTTTTACTTGTAAGTGGGGTTGGAAATGCTTTTCAGGCTCAGTACTGGGCTCAAAACATGCAGCCCTGGGGTCTCTCATGAAAGCAGGTGGTTAAATAGAAATTTGCAGCTCAGCTGACCTGGTAGGAGCAAACGTATGCCAAAAATGTACACAGAATGAGCTTTTCAGTGAATAGCAGCCAGGCACATTTTAGCTAGTTTTACTTGTAAGTGGGGTTGGAAACGCTTTTCAGGATCAGTACTGGGCTCAAAACATGCAGCCCTGAGGTCTCTCATGATAGCAGGTGGTTAAATAAAAATTTGCTGCTCAGCTGACCCGGCAGGAGCAAACGTATGCTAAAAATGTACTCAGAATGAGCTTTTCAGTGAAGAGAAGCCAGGCACATTTTAGCTAGTTTTACTTGTAAGTGGGGTTGGAAACACTTTTCAGGCTCAGTACTGGGCTCAAAACATGCAGCCCTGAGGTCTCTCATGAAAGCAGGTGGTTAAATAGAAATTCGCTGCTCAGCTGACCCGGCAGGAGCAAACGTATGCTAAAAATGTACTCAGAATGAGCTTTTCAGTGAAGAGAAGCCAGGCACATTTTAGCTAGTTTTACTTGTAAGTGGGGTTGGAAATGCTTTTCAGGCTCAGTACTGGGCTCAAAACATGCAGCCCTGAGGTCTCTCGTGAAAGCAGGTGGTTAGAAATTCGCTGCTCAGCTGACCCGGCAGGAGCAAACGTATGCTAAAAATGTACTCAGAATGAGCTTTTCAGTGAAGAGAAGCCAGGCACATTTTAGCTAGTTTTACTTGTAAGTGGGGTTGGAAACGCTTTTCAGGCTCAGTACTGGTCTCAAATCATGCAGCCCTGAGGTCTCTCATGAAATCAGGTGGTTAAATAGAAATTCGCTGCTCAGCTGACCCGGTAGGAGCAAACGTATGCCAAAAATGTACACAGAATGAGCTTTTCAGTGAATAGCAGCCAGGCACATTTTAGCTAGTTTTACTTGTAAGTGGGGTTTTCAGGCTCAGTACTGGGCTCAAAACATGCAGCTCTGAGGTCTCTCATGAAAGCAGGTGGTCAAATAGAAATTCGCTGCTCAGCTGACCCGGTAGGAGCAAACGTATGCCAAAAATGTACAGAGAATGAGCTTTTCAGTGAATAGCAGCCAGGCACATTTTAGCTAGTTTTACTTGTAAGTGGGGTTGGAAACGCTTTTCAGGATCAGTACTGGGCTCAAAACATGCAGCCCTGAGGTCTCTCATGATAGCAGGTGGTTAAATAGAAATTCGCTGCTCAGCTGACCCGGCAGGAGCAAACGTATGCTAAAAATGTACTCAGAATGAGCTTTTCAGTGAAGAGAAGCCAGGCACATTTTAGCTAGTTTTACTTGTAAGTGGGGTTGGAAATGCTTTTCAGGCTCAGTACTGGGCTCAAAACATGCAGCCCTGAGGTCTCTCATGAAAGCAGGTGGTTAAATAGAAATTCGCTGCTCAGCTGACCCGGCAGGAGCAAACGTATGCTAAAAATGTACTCAGAATGAGCTTTTCAGTGAAGAGAAGCCAGGCACATTTTAGCTAGTTTAACTTGTAAGTGGGGTTGGAAATGCTTTTCAGGCTCAGTACTGGGCTCAAAACATGCAGCCCTGAGGTCTCTCGTGAAAGCAGGTGGTTAGAAATTCGCTGCTCAGCTGACCCGGTAGGAGCAAACGTATGCCAAAAATGTACACAGAATGAGCTTTTCAGTGAAAAGCAGCCAGGCACATTTTAGCTAGTTTTACTTGTAAGTGGGGTTGGAAACGCTTTTCAGGATCAGTACTGGGCTCAAAACATGCAGCCCTGAGGTCTCTCATGATAGCAGGTGGGTAAATAGAAATTTGCTGCTCAGCTGACCCGGCAGGAGCAAACGTATGCTAAAAATGTACTCAGAATGAGCTTTTCAGTGAAGAGAAGCCAGGCACATTTTAGCTAGTTTTACTTGTAAGTGGGGTTGGAAACGCTTTTCAGGCTCAGTACTGGTCTCAAATCATGCAGCCCTGAGGTCTCTCATGATAGCAGGTGGTTAAATAGAAATTCGCTGCTCAGCTGACCCGGCAGGAGCAAACGTATGCTAAAAATGTACTCAGAATGAGCTTTTCAGTGAAGAGAAGCCAGGCACATTTTAGCTAGTTTTACTTGTAAGTGGGGTTGGAAATGCTTTTCAGGCTCCGTACTGGGCTCAAAACATGCAGCTCTGAGGTCTCTCATGAAATCAGGTGGTTAAATAGAAATTCGCTGCTCAGCTGACCCGGTAGGAGCAAACGTATGCCAAAAATGTACACAGAATGAGCTTTTCAGTGAATAGCAGCCAGGCACATTTTAGCTAGTTTTACTTGTAAGTGGGGTTTTCAGGCTCAGTACTGGGCTCAAAACATGCAGCTCTGAGGTCTCTCATGAAAGCAGGTGGTCAAATAGAAATTCGCTGCTCAGCTGACCCGGTAGGAGCAAACGTATGCCAAAAATGTACAGAGAATGAGCTTTTCAGTGAATAGCAGCCAGGCACATTTTAGCTAGTTTTACTTGTAAGTGGGGTTGGAAACGCTTTTCAGGATCAGTACTGGGCTCAAAACATGCAGCCCTGAGGTCTCTCATGAAAGCAGGTGGTTAAATAGAAATTTGCTGCTCAGCTGACCCGGTAGGAGCAAACGTATGCCAAAAATGTACACAGAATGAGCTTTTCAGTGAATAGCAGCCAGGCACATTTTAGCTAGTTTTACTTGTAAGTGGGGTTGGAAACGCTTTTCAGGATCAATTCTGGGCTCAAAACATGCAGCCCTGAGGTCTCTCATGATAGCAGGTGGTTAAATAGAAATTCGCTGCTCAGCTGACCCGGCAGGAGCAAACGTATCCTAAAAATGTACTCAGAATGAGCTTTTCAGTGAAGAGAAGCCAGGCACATTTTAGCTAGTTTTACTTGTAAGTGGCGTTGGAAATGCTTTTCAGGCTCAGTACTGGGCTCAAAACATGCAGCCCTGAGGTCTCTCATGAAAGCAGGTGCTTAAATAGAAATTCGCTGCTCAGCTGACCCGGTAGGAGCAAAGGTATGCCAAAAATGTACACAGAATGAGCTTTTCAGTGAATAGCAGCCAGGCCCATTTTAGCTAGTTTTACTTGTAAGTGGGGTTGGAAACGCTTTTCAGGATCAGTACTGGGCTCAAAACATGCAGCCCTGAGGTCTCTCATGATAGCAGGTGGTTAAATAAAAATTCGCTGCTCAGCTGACCCAGCAGGAGCAAACGTATGCTAAAAATGTACTCAGAATGAGCTTTTCAGTGAAGAGAAGCCAGGCACATTTTAGCTCGTTTTACTTGTAAGTGGGG
Organism: Lissotriton vulgaris; assembly: GCF_964263255.1. Classification (NCBI taxonomy): domain Eukaryota; kingdom Metazoa; phylum Chordata; class Amphibia; order Caudata; family Salamandridae; genus Lissotriton; species Lissotriton vulgaris. The sequence goes on from NW_028245164.1 coordinate 20,591, forward strand.
TTGGAAACGCTTTTCAGGATCAGTACTGGGCTCAAAACATGCAGCCCTGAGGTCTCTCATGATAGCAGGTGGTTAAATAGAAATTCGCTGCTCAGCTGACCCGGCAGGAGCAAACGTATGCTAAAAATGTACTCAGAATGAGCTTTTCAGTGAAGAGAAGCCAGGCACATTTTAGCTAGTTTTACTTGTAAGTGGGGTTGGAAATGCTTTTCAGGCTCAGCACTGGGCTCAAAACATGCAGCCCTGAGGTCTCTCATGAAAGCCGGTGGTTAAATAGAAATTCGCTGCTCAGCTGACCCGGTAGGAGCAAACGTATGCCAAAAATGTACACAGAATGTGCTTTTCAGTGAATAGCAGCCAGGCACATTTTAGCTAGTTTTACTTGTAAGTGGGGTTGGAAACGCTTTTCAGGATCAATACTGGGCTCAAAACATGCAGCCCTGAGGTCTCTCATGATAGCAGGTGGTTAAATAGAAATTCGCTGCTCAGCTGACCCAGCAGGAGCAAACGTATGCTAAAAATGTACTCAGAATGAGCTTTTCAGTGAAGAGAAGCCAGGCACATTTTAGCTAGTTTTACTTGTAAGTGGGGTTGGAAACGCTTTTCAGGCTCAGTACTGGGCTCAAAACATGCAGCCCTGAGGTCTCTCATGAAAGCAGGTGGTTAAATAGAAATTCGCTGCTCAGCTGACCCGGCAGGAGCAAACGTATGCTAAAAATGTACTCAGAATGAGCTTTTCAGTGAAGAGAAGCCAGGCACATTTTAGCTAGTTTTACTTGTAAGTGGGGTTGGAAATGCTTTTCAGGCTCAGTACTGGGCTCAAAACATGCAGCTCTGAGGTCTCTCATGAAAGCAGGTGGTCAAATAGAAATTCGCTGCTCAGCTGACCCGGTAGGAGCAAACGTATGCCAAAAATGTACAGAGAATGAGCTTTTCAGTGAATAGCAGCCAGGTACATTTTAGCTAGTTTTACTTGTAAGTGGGGTTGGAAACGCTTTTCAGGATCAGTACTGGGCTCAAAACATGCAGCCCTGAGGTCTCTCATGATAGCAGGTGGTTAAATAGAAATTCGCTGCTCAGCTGACCCGGCAGGAGCAAACGTATGCTAAAAATGTACTCAGAATGAGCTTTTCAGTGAAGAGAAGCCAGGCACATTTTAGCTAGTTTTACTTGTAAGTGGGGTTGGAAACGCTTTTCAGGCTCAGTACTGGGCTCAAACCATGCAGCCCTGAGGTCTCTCATGATAGCAGGTGGTTAAATAGAAATTCGCTGCTCAGCTGACCCGGCAGGAGCAAACGTATGCGAAAAATGTACTCAGAATGAGCTTTTCAGTGAAGAGAAGCCAGGCACATTTTAGCTAGTTTTACTTGTATGTGGGGTTGGAAATGCTTTTCAGGCTCAGTACAGGGCTCAAAACATGCAGCTCTGAGGTCTCTCATGAGCAGGTGGTTAAATAGAAATTTGCAGCTCAGCTGACCTGGTAGGAGCAAACGTATGCCAAAAATGTACACAGAATGAGCTTTTCAGTGAATAGCAGCCAGGCACATTTTAGCTAGTTTTACTTGTAAGTGGGGTTGGAAACGCTTTTCAGGATCAGTACTGGGCTCAAAACATGCAGCCCTGAGGTCTCTCATGATAGCAGGTGGTTAAATAAAAATTTGCTGATCAGCTGACCCGGCAGGAGCAAACGTATGCTAAAAATGTACTCAGAATGAGCTTTTCAGTGAAGAGAAGCCAGGCACATTTTAGCTAGTTTTACTTGTAAGTGGGGTTGGAAACACTTTTCAGGCTCAGTACTGGGCTCAAAACATGCAGCCCTGAGGTCTCTCATGAAAGCAGGTGGTTAAATAGAAATTCGCTGCTCAGCTGACCCGGCAGGAGCAAACGTATGCTAAAAATGTACTCAGAATGAGCTTTTCAGTGAAGAGAAGCCAGGCACATTTTAGCTAGTTTTACTTGTAAGTGGGGTTGGAAATGCTGTTCAGGCTCAGTACTGGGCTCAAAACATGCAGCCCTGAGGTCTCTCGTGAAAGCAGGTGGTTAGAAATTCGCTGCTCAGCTGACCCGGTAGGAGCAAACGTATGCCAAAAATGTACACAGAATGAGCTTTTCAGTGAAAAGCAGCCAGGCACATTTTAGCTAGTTTTACTTGTAAGTGGGGTTGGAAACGCTTTTCAGGATCAGTACTGGGCTCAAAACATGCAGCCCTGAGGTCTCTCATGATAGCAGGTGGTTAAATAGAAATTCGCTGCTCAGCTGACCCGGCAGGAGCAAACGTATGCTAAAAATGTACTCAGAATGAGCTTTTCAGTGAAGAGAAGCCAGGCACATTTTAGCTAGTTTTACTTGTAAGTGGGGTTGGAAACGCTTTTCAGGATCAGTACTGGGCTCAAAACATGCAGCCCTGAGGTCTCCCATGATAGCAGGTGGTTAAATAGAAATTCGCTGCTCAGCTGACCCAGCAGGAGCAAACGTATGCTAAAAATGTACTCAGAATGAGCTTTTCAGTTAAGAGAAGCCAGGCACATTTTAGCTAGTTTTACTTGTAAGTGGGGTTGGAAACGCTTTTCAGGCTCAGTACTGGGCTCAAAACATGCAGCCCTGAGGTCTCTCGTGAAAGCAGGTGGTTAGAAATTCGCTGCTCAGCTGACCCGGTAGGAGCAAACGTATGCCAAAAATGTACACAGAATGAGCTTTTCAGTGAAAAGCAGCCAGGCACATTTTAGCTAGTTTTACTTGTAAGTGGGGTTGGAAACGCTTTTCAGGATCAGTACTGGGCTCAAAACATGCAGCCCTGAGGTCTCTCATGATAGCAGGTGGTTAAATAGAAATTCGCTGCTCAGCTGACCCGGCAGGAGCAAACGTATGCTAAAAATGTACTCAGAATGAGCTTTTCAGTGAAGAGAAGCCAGGCACATTTTAGCTAGTTTTACTTGTAAGTGGGGTTGGAAACGCTTTTCAGGCTCAGTACTGGGCTCAAACCATGCAGCCCTGAGGTCTCTCATGATAGCAGGTGGTTAAATAGAAATTCGCTGCTCAGCTGACCCGGCAGGAGCAAACGTATGCGAAAAATGTACTCAGAATGAGCTTTTCAGTGAAGAGAAGCCAGGCACATTTTAGCTAGTTTTACTTGTAAGTGGGGTTGGAAATGCTTTTCAGGCTCAGTACAGGGCTCAAAACATGCAGCTCTGAGGTCTCTCATGAAAGCAGGTGGTTAAATAGAAATTTGCAGCTCAGCTGACCTGGTAGGAGCAAACGTATGCCAAAAATGTACACAGAATGAGCTTTTCAGTGAATAGCAGCCAGGCACATTTTAGCTAGTTTTACTTGTAAGTGGGGTTGGAAACGCTTTTCAGGATCAGTACTGGGCTCAAAACATGCAGCCCTGAGGTCTCTCATGATAGCAGGTGGTTAAATAAAAATTTGCTGATCAGCTGACCCGGCAGGAGCAAACGTATGCTAAAAATGTACTCAGAATGAGCTTTTCAGTGAAGAGAAGCCAGGCACATTTTAGCTAGTTTTACTTGTAAGTGGGGTTGGAAACACTTTTCAGGCTCAGTACTGGGCTCAAAACATGCAGCCCTGAGGTCTCTCATGAAAGCAGGTGGTTAAATAGAAATTCGCTGCTCAGCTGACCCGGCAGGAGCAAACGTATGCTAAAAATGTACTCAGAATGAGCTTTTCAGTGAAGAGAAGCCAGGCACATTTTAGCTAGTTTTACTTGTAAGTGGGGTTGGAAATGCTTTTCAGGCTCAGTACTGGGCTCAAAACATGCAGCCCTGAGGTCTCTCGTGAAAGCAGGTGGTTAGAAATTCGCTGCTCAGCTGACCCGGTAGGAGCAATCGTATGCCAAAAATGTACACAGAATGAGCTTTTCAGTGAAAAGCAGCCAGGCACATTTTAGCTAGTTTTACTTGTAAGTGGGGTTGGAAACGCTTTTCAGGATCAGTACTGGGCTCAAAACATGCAGCCCTGAGGTCTCCCATGATAGCAGGTGGTTAAATAGAAATTCGCTGCTCAGCTGACCCAGCAGGAGCAAACGTATGCTAAAAATGTACTCAGAATGAGCTTTTCAGTTAAGAGAAGCCAGGCACATTTTAGCTAGTTTTACTTGTAAGTGGGGTTGGAAACGCTTTTCAGGCTCAGTACTGGGCTCAAAACATGCAGCCGTGAGGTCTCTCATGAAAGCAGGTGGTTAAATAGAAATTCGCTACTCAGCTGACCCGGCAGGAGCAAACGTATGCTAAAAATGTACTCAGAATGAGCTTTTCAGTGAAGAGAAGCCAGGCACATTTTAGCTAGTTTTACTTGTAAGTGGGGTTGGAAATGCTTTTCAGGCTCAGTACTGGGCTCAAAACATGCAGCTCTGAGGTCTCTCATGAAAGCAGGTGGTCAAATAGAAATTCGCTGCTCAGCTGACCCGGTAGGAGCAAACGTATGCCAAAAATGTACAGAGAATGAGCTTTTCAGTGAATAGCAGCCAGGCACATTTTAGCTAGTTTTACTTGTAAGTGGGGTTGGAAACGCTTTTCAGGATCAGTACTGGGCTCAAAACATGCAGCCCTGAGGTCTCTCATGATAGCAGGTGGTTAAATAGAAATTCGCTGCTCAGCTGACCCGGCAGGAGCAAACGTATGCTAAAAATGTACTCAGAATGAGCTTTTCAGTGAAGAGAAGCCAGGCACATTTTAGCTAGTTTTACTTGTAAGTGGGGTTGGAAATGCTTTTCAGGCTCAGTACTGGGCTCCAAACATGCAGCCCTGAGGTCTCTCATGAAAGCAGGTGGTTAAATAGAAATTCGCTGCTCAGCTGACCCGGTAGGAGCAAACGTATGCCAAAAATGTACACAGAATGAGCTTTTCAGTGAATAGCAGCCAGGCACATTTTAGCTAGTTTTACTTGTAAGTGGGGTTGGAAACGCTTTTCAGGATCAGTACTGGGCTCAAAACATGCAGCCCTGAGGTCTCTCATGATAGCAGGTGGTTAAATAGAAATTCGCTGCTCAGCTGACCCGGCAGGAGCAAACGTATGCTAAAAATGTACTCAGAATGAGCTTTTCAGTGAAGAGAAGCCAGGCACATTTTAGCTAGTTTTACTTGTAAGTGGGGTTGGAAATGCTTTTCAGGCTCAGTACTGGGCTCCAAACATGCAGCCCTGAGGTCTCTCATGAAAGCAGGTGGTTAAATAGAAATTCGCTGCTCAGCTGACCCGGTAGGAGCAAACGTATGCCAAAAATGTACACAGAATGAGCTTTTCAGTGAATAGCAGCCAGGCACATTTTAGCTAGTTTTACTTGTAAGTGGGGTTGGAAACGCTTTTCAGGATCAATACTGGGCTCAAAACATGCAGCCCTGAGGTCTCTCATGATAGCAGGTGGTTAAATAGAAATTCGCTGCTCAGCTGACCCGGCAGGAGCAAACGTATGCTAAAAATGTACTCAGAATGAGCTTTTCAGTGAAGAGAAGCCAGGCACATTTTAGCTAGTTTTACTTGTAAGTGGCGTTGGAAACGCTTTTCAGGCTCAGTGCTGGGCTCAAAACATGCATCCCTGAGGTCTCTCATGAAAGCAGGTGGTTAAATAGAAATTCGCTGCTCAGCTGACCCGGCAGGAGCAAACGTATGCTAAAAATGTACACAGAATGAGCTTTTCAGTGAAGAGAAGCCAGGCACATTTTTGCTAGTTTTACTTGTAAGTGGGGTTGGAAATGCTTTTCAGGCTCAGTACTGGGCTCAAAACATGCATCCCTGAGGTCTCTCATGAAAGCAGGTGGTTAAATAGAAATTTGCTGCTCAGCTGACCCGGTAGGAGCAAACGTATGCCAAAAATGTACACAGAATGAGCTTTTCAGTGAATAGCAGCCAGGCACATTTTAGCTAGTTTTATTTGTAAGTGGGGTTGGAAATGCTTTTCAGGCTCAGTACTGGGCTCAAAACATGCAGCCCTGAGGTCTCTCATGAAGGCAGGTGGTTAAATAGAAATTCGCTGCTCAGGTGACCCGGTAGGAGCAAACGTATGCCAAAAATGTACACAGAATGAGCTTTTCAGTGAATAGCAGCCAGGCACATTTTAGCTAGTTTTACTTGTAAGTGGGGTTGGAAACGCTTTTCAGGATCAGTACTGGGCTCAAAACATGCAGCCCTGAGGTCTCTCATGAAAGCAGATGGTTAAATAGAAATTCGCTGCTCAGCTGGCCCGGTAGGAGCAAACGTATGCCAAAAATGTACACAGAATGAGCTTTTCAGTGAATAGCAGCCAGGCACATTTTAGCTAGTTTTACTTGCAAGTGGGGTTGGAAACGCTTTTCAGGATCAATACTGGGCTCAAAACATGCAGCCCTGAGGTCTCTCATGATAGCAGGTGGTTAAATAGAAATTCGCTTCTCAGCTGACCCGGCAGGAGCAAACGTATGCTAAAAATGTACTCAGAATGAGCTTTTCAGTGAAGAGAAGCCAGGCACATTTTAGCTAGTTTTACTTGTAAGTGGTGTTGGAAATGCTTTTCAGGCTCAGTACTGGGCTCAAAACATGCAGCCCTGAGGTCTCTCATGAAAGCAAGTGGTTAAATAGAAATTCGCTGCTCAGCTGGCCCGGTAGGAGCAAACGTATGCCAAAAATGTACACAGAATGAGCTTTCTAGTGAATAGCAGCCAGGCACATTTTAGCTAGTTTTACTTGTAAGTGGGGTTGGAAATGCTTTTCAGGCTCAGTACTGGGCTCAAAACATGCAGCCCTGAGGTCTCCCATGAAGGCAGGTGGTTAAATAGAAATTCGCTGCTCAGCTGACCCGGTAGGAGCAAACGTATGCCAAAAATGTACACAGAATGAGCTTTTCAGTGAATAGCAGCCAGGCACATTTTAGCTAGTTTTACTTGTAAGTGGGGTTGGAAACGCTTTTCAGGATCAGTACTGGGCTCAAAACATGCAGCCCTGAGGTCTCTCATGAAAGCAGGTGGTTAAATAGAAATTCGCTGCTCAGCTGACCCGGTAGGAGCAAACGTATGCCAAAAATGTACACAGAATGAGCTTTCCAGTGAATAGAAGCCAGGCACATTTTAGCTAGTTTTACTTGTAAGTGGGGTTGGAAATGCTTTTCAGGCTCAGTACTGGGCTCAAAACATGCAGCCCTGGGGTCTCTCATGAAAGCAGGTGGTTAAATAGAAATTTGCAGCTCAGCTGACCTGGTAGGAGCAAACGTATGCCAAAAATGTACACAGAATGAGCTTTTCAGTGAATAGCAGCCAGGCACATTTTAGCTAGTTTTACTTGTAAGTGGGGTTGGAAACGCTTTTCAGGATCAGTACTGGGCTCAAAACATGCAGCCCTGAGGTCTCTCATGATAGCAGGTGGTTAAATAAAAATTTGCTGCTCAGCTGACCCGGCAGGAGCAAACGTATGCTAAAAATGTACTCAGAATGAGCTTTTCAGTGAAGAGAAGCCAGGCACATTTTAGCTAGTTTTACTTGTAAGTGGGGTTGGAAAAACTTTTCAGGCTCAGTACTGGGCTCAAAACATGCAGCCCTGAGGTCTCTCATGAAAGCAGGTGGTTAAATAGAAATTCGCTGCTCAGCTGACCCGGCAGGAGCAAACGTATGCTAAAAATGTACTCAGAATGAGCTTTTCAGTGAAGAGAAGCCAGGCACATTTTAGCTAGTTTTACTTGTAAGTGGGGTTGGAAATGCTTTTCAGGCTCAGTACTGGGCTCAAAACATGCAGCCCTGAGGTCTCTCGTGAAAGCAGGTGGTTAGAAATTCGCTGCTCAGCTGACCCGGCAGGAGCAAACGTATGCTAAAAATGTACTCAGAATGAGCTTTTCAGTGAAGAGAAGCCAGGCACATTTTAGCTAGTTTTACTTGTAAGTGGGGTTGGAAACGCTTTTCAGGCTCAGTACTGGTCTCAAATCATGCAGCCCTGAGGTCTCTCATGAAATCAGGTGGTTAAATAGAAATTCGCTGCTCAGCTGACCCGGTAGGAGCAAACGTATGCCAAAAATGTACACAGAATGAGCTTTTCAGTGAATAGCAGCCAGGCACATTTTAGCTAGTTTTACTTGTAAGTGGGGTTTTCAGGCTCAGTACTGGGCTCAAAACATGCAGCTCTGAGGTCTCTCATGAAAGCAGGTGGTCAAATAGAAATTCGCTGCTCAGCTGACCCGGTAGGAGCAAACGTATGCCAAAAATGTACAGAGAATGAGCTTTTCAGTGAATAGCAGCCAGGCACATTTTAGCTAGTTTTACTTGTAAGTGGGGTTGGAAACGCTTTTCAGGATCAGTACTGGGCTCAAAACATGCAGCCCTGAGGTCTCTCATGATAGCAGGTGGTTAAATAGAAATTCGCTGCTCAGCTGACCCGGCAGGAGCAAACGTATGCTAAAAATGTACTCAGAATGAGCTTTTCAGTGAAGAGAAGCCAGGCACATTTTAGCTAGTTTTACTTGTAAGTGGGGTTGGAAATGCTTTTCAGGCTCAGTACTGGGCTCAAAACATGCAGCCCTGAGGTCTCTCATGAAAGCAGGTGGTTAAATAGAAATTCGCTGCTCAGCTGACCCGGCAGGAGCAAACGTATGCTAAAAATGTACTCAGAATGAGCTTTTCAGTGAAGAGAAGCCAGGCACATTTTAGCTAGTTTAACTTGTAAGTGGGGTTGGAAATGCTTTTCAGGCTCAGTACTGGGCTCAAAACATGCAGCCCTGAGGTCTCTCGTGAAAGCAGGTGGTTAGAAATTCGCTGCTCAGCTGACCCGGTAGGAGCAAACGTATGCCAAAAATGTACACAGAATGAGCTTTTCAGTGAAAAGCAGCCAGGCACATTTTAGCTAGTTTTACTTGTAAGTGGGGTTGGAAACGCTTTTCAGGATCAGTACTGGGCTCAAAACATGCAGCCCTGAGGTCTCTCATGATAGCAGGTGGGTAAATAGAAATTTGCTGCTCAGCTGACCCGGCAGGAGCAAACGTATGCTAAAAATGTACTCAGAATGAGCTTTTCAGTGAAGAGAAGCCAGGCACATTTTAGCTAGTTTTACTTGTAAGTGGGGTTGGAAACGCTTTTCAGGCTCAGTACTGGTCTCAAATCATGCAGCCCTGAGGTCTCTCATGATAGCAGGTGGTTAAATAGAAATTCGCTGCTCAGCTGACCCGGCAGGAGCAAACGTATGCTAAAAATGTACTCAGAATGAGCTTTTCAGTGAAGAGAAGCCAGGCACATTTTAGCTAGTTTTACTTGTAAGTGGGGTTGGAAATGCTTTTCAGGCTCCGTACTGGGCTCAAAACATGCAGCCCTGAGGTCTCTCATGAAAGCAGGTGGTTAAATAGAAATTCGCTGCTCAGCTGACCCGGCAGGAGCAAACGTATGCTAAAAATGTACTCAGAATGAGCTTTTCAGTGAAGAGAAGCCAGGCACATTTTAGCTAGTTTTACTTGTAAGTGGGGTTGGAAATGCTTTTCAGGCTCAGTACTGGGCTCAAAACATGCAGCTCTGAGGTCTCTCATGAAAGCAGGTGGTCAAATAGAAATTCGCTGCTCAGCTGACCCGGTAGGAGCAAACGTATGCCAAAAATGTACAGAGAATGAGCTTTTCAGTGAATAGCAGCCAGGTACATTTTAGCTAGTTTTACTTGTAAGTGGGGTTGGAAACGCTTTTCAGGATCAGTACTGGGCTCAAAACATGCAGCCCTGAGGTCTCTCATGATAGCAGGTGGTTAAATAGAAATTCGCTGCTCAGCTGACCCGGCAGGAGCAAACGTATGCTAAAAATGTACTCAGAATGAGCTTTTCAGTGAAGAGAAGCCAGGCACATTTTAGCTAGTTTTACTTGTAAGTGGGGTTGGAAACGCTTTTCAGGCTCAGTACTGGGCTCAAACCATGCAGCCCTGAGGTCTCTCATGATAGCAGGTGGTTAAATAGAAATTCGCTGCTCAGCTGACCCGGCAGGAGCAAACGTATGCGAAAAATGTACTCAGAATGAGCTTTTCAGTGAAGAGAAGCCAGGCACATTTTAGCTAGTTTTACTTGTATGTGGGGTTGGAAATGCTTTTCAGGCTCAGTACAGGGCTCAAAACATGCAGCTCTGAGGTCTCTCATGAGCAGGTGGTTAAATAGAAATTTGCAGCTCAGCTGACCTGGTAGGAGCAAACGTATGCCAAAAATGTACACAGAATGAGCTTTTCAGTGAATAGCAGCCAGGCACATTTTAGCTAGTTTTACTTGTAAGTGGGGTTGGAAACGCTTTTCAGGATCAGTACTGGGCTCAAAACATGCAGCCCTGAGGTCTCTCATGATAGCAGGTGGTTAAATAAAAATTTGCTGATCAGCTGACCCGGCAGGAGCAAACGTATGCTAAAAATGTACTCAGAATGAGCTTTTCAGTGAAGAGAAGCCAGGCACATTTTAGCTAGTTTTACTTGTAAGTGGGGTTGGAAACACTTTTCAGGCTCAGTACTGGGCTCAAAACATGCAGCCCTGAGGTCTCTCATGAAAGCAGGTGGTTAAATAGAAATTCGCTGCTCAGCTGACCCGGCAGGAGCAAACGTATGCTAAAAATGTACTCAGAATGAGCTTTTCAGTGAAGAGAAGCCAGGCACATTTTAGCTAGTTTTACTTGTAAGTGGGGTTGGAAATGCTGTTCAGGCTCAGTACTGGGCTCAAAACATGCAGCCCTGAGGTCTCTCGTGAAAGCAGGTGGTTAGAAATTCGCTGCTCAGCTGACCCGGTAGGAGCAAACGTATGCCAAAAATGTACACAGAATGAGCTTTTCAGTGAAAAGCAGCCAGGCACATTTTAGCTAGTTTTACTTGTAAGTGGGGTTGGAAACGCTTTTCAGGATCAGTACTGGGCTCAAAACATGCAGCCCTGAGGTCTCTCATGATAGCAGGTGGTTAAATAGAAATTCGCTGCTCAGCTGACCCGGCAGGAGCAAACGTATGCTAAAAATGTACTCAGAATGAGCTTTTCAGTGAAGAGAAGCCAGGCACATTTTAGCTAGTTTTACTTGTAAGTGGGGTTGGAAACGCTTTTCAGGATCAGTACTGGGCTCAAAACATGCAGCCCTGAGGTCTCCCATGATAGCAGGTGGTTAAATAGAAATTCGCTGCTCAGCTGACCCAGCAGGAGCAAACGTATGCTAAAAATGTACTCAGAATGAGCTTTTCAGTTAAGAGAAGCCAGGCACATTTTAGCTAGTTTTACTTGTAAGTGGGGTTGGAAACGCTTTTCAGGCTCAGTACTGGGCTCAAAACATGCAGCCCTGAGGTCTCTCGTGAAAGCAGGTGGTTAGAAATTCGCTGCTCAGCTGACCCGGTAGGAGCAAACGTATGCCAAAAATGTACACAGAATGAGCTTTTCAGTGAAAAGCAGCCAGGCACATTTTAGCTAGTTTTACTTGTAAGTGGGGTTGGAAACGCTTTTCAGGATCAGTACTGGGCTCAAAACATGCAGCCCTGAGGTCTCTCATGATAGCAGGTGGTTAAATAGAAATTCGCTGCTCAGCTGACCCGGCAGGAGCAAACGTATGCTAAAAATGTACTCAGAATGAGCTTTTCAGTGAAGAGAAGCCAGGCACATTTTAGCTAGTTTTACTTGTAAGTGGGGTTGGAAACGCTTTTCAGGCTCAGTACTGGGCTCAAACCATGCAGCCCTGAGGTCTCTCATGATAGCAGGTGGTTAAATAGAAATTCGCTGCTCAGCTGACCCGGCAGGAGCAAACGTATGCGAAAAATGTACTCAGAATGAGCTTTTCAGTGAAGAGAAGCCAGGCACATTTTAGCTAGTTTTACTTGTAAGTGGGGTTGGAAATGCTTTTCAGGCTCAGTACAGGGCTCAAAACATGCAGCTCTGAGGTCTCTCATGAAAGCAGGTGGTTAAATAGAAATTTGCAGCTCAGCTGACCTGGTAGGAGCAAACGTATGCCAAAAATGTACACAGAATGAGCTTTTCAGTGAATAGCAGCCAGGCACATTTTAGCTAGTTTTACTTGTAAGTGGGGTTGGAAACGCTTTTCAGGATCAGTACTGGGCTCAAAACATGCAGCCCTGAGGTCTCTCATGATAGCAGGTGGTTAAATAAAAATTTGCTGATCAGCTGACCCGGCAGGAGCAAACGTATGCTAAAAATGTACTCAGAATGAGCTTTTCAGTGAAGAGAAGCCAGGCACATTTTAGCTAGTTTTACTTGTAAGTGGGGTTGGAAACACTTTTCAGGCTCAGTACTGGGCTCAAAACATGCAGCCCTGAGGTCTCTCATGAAAGCAGGTGGTTAAATAGAAATTCGCTGCTCAGCTGACCCGGCAGGAGCAAACGTATGCTAAAAATGTACTCAGAATGAGCTTTTCAGTGAAGAGAAGCCAGGCACATTTTAGCTAGTTTTACTTGTAAGTGGGGTTGGAAATGCTTTTCAGGCTCAGTACTGGGCTCAAAACATGCAGCCCTGAGGTCTCTCGTGAAAGCAGGTGGTTAGAAATTCGCTGCTCAGCTGACCCGGTAGGAGCAATCGTATGCCAAAAATGTACACAGAATGAGCTTTTCAGTGAAAAGCAGCCAGGCACATTTTAGCTAGTTTTACTTGTAAGTGGGGTTGGAAACGCTTTTCAGGATCAGTACTGGGCTCAAAACATGCAGCCCTGAGGTCTCCCATGATAGCAGGTGGTTAAATAGAAATTCGCTGCTCAGCTGACCCAGCAGGAGCAAACGTATGCTAAAAATGTACTCAGAATGAGCTTTTCAGTTAAGAGAAGCCAGGCACATTTTAGCTAGTTTTACTTGTAAGTGGGGTTGGAAACGCTTTTCAGGCTCAGTACTGGGCTCAAAACATGCAGCCGTGAGGTCTCTCATGAAAGCAGGTGGTTAAATAGAAATTCGCTACTCAGCTGACCCGGCAGGAGCAAACGTATGCTAAAAATGTACTCAGAATGAGCTTTTCAGTGAAGAGAAGCCAGGCACATTTTAGCTAGTTTTACTTGTAAGTGGGGTTGGAAATGCTTTTCAGGCTCAGTACTGGGCTCAAAACATGCAGCTCTGAGGTCTCTCATGAAAGCAGGTGGTCAAATAGAAATTCGCTGCTCAGCTGACCCGGTAGGAGCAAACGTATGCCAAAAATGTACAGAGAATGAGCTTTTCAGTGAATAGCAGCCAGGCACATTTTAGCTAGTTTTACTTGTAAGTGGGGTTGGAAACGCTTTTCAGGATCAGTACTGGGCTCAAAACATGCAGCCCTGAGGTCTCTCATGATAGCAGGTGGTTAAATAGAAATTCGCTGCTCAGCTGACCCGGCAGGAGCAAACGTATGCTAAAAATGTACTCAGAATGAGCTTTTCAGTGAAGAGAAGCCAGGCACATTTTAGCTAGTTTTACTTGTAAGTGGGGTTGGAAATGCTTTTCAGGCTCAGTACTGGGCTCCAAACATGCAGCCCTGAGGTCTCTCATGAAAGCAGGTGGTTAAATAGAAATTCGCTGCTCAGCTGACCCGGTAGGAGCAAACGTATGCCAAAAATGTACACAGAATGAGCTTTTCAGTGAATAGCAGCCAGGCACATTTTAGCTAGTTTTACTTGTAAGTGGGGTTGGAAACGCTTTTCAGGATCAGTACTGGGCTCAAAACATGCAGCCCTGAGGTCTCTCATGATAGCAGGTGGTTAAATAGAAATTCGCTGCTCAGCTGACCCGGCAGGAGCAAACGTATGCTAAAAATGTACTCAGAATGAGCTTTTCAGTGAAGAGAAGCCAGGCACATTTTAGCTAGTTTTACTTGTAAGTGGGGTTGGAAATGCTTTTCAGGCTCAGTACTGGGCTCCAAACATGCAGCCCTGAGGTCTCTCATGAAAGCAGGTGGTTAAATAGAAATTCGCTGCTCAGCTGACCCGGTAGGAGCAAACGTATGCCAAAAATGTACACAGAATGAGCTTTTCAGTGAATAGCAGCCAGGCACATTTTAGCTAGTTTTACTTGTAAGTGGGGTTGGAAACGCTTTTCAGGATCAATACTGGGCTCAAAACATGCAGCCCTGAGGTCTCTCATGATAGCAGGTGGTTAAATAGAAATTCGCTGCTCAGCTGACCCGGCAGGAGCAAACGTATGCTAAAAATGTACTCAGAATGAGCTTTTCAGTGAAGAGAAGCCAGGCACATTTTAGCTAGTTTTACTTGTAAGTGGCGTTGGAAACGCTTTTCAGGCTCAGTGCTGGGCTCAAAACATGCATCCCTGAGGTCTCTCATGAAAGCAGGTGGTTAAATAGAAATTCGCTGCTCAGCTGACCCGGCAGGAGCAAACGTATGCTAAAAATGTACACAGAATGAGCTTTTCAGTGAAGAGAAGCCAGGCACATTTTTGCTAGTTTTACTTGTAAGTGGGGTTGGAAATGCTTTTCAGGCTCAGTACTGGGCTCAAAACATGCATCCCTGAGGTCTCTCATGAAAGCAGGTGGTTAAATAGAAATTTGCTGCTCAGCTGACCCGGTAGGAGCAAACGTATGCCAAAAATGTACACAGAATGAGCTTTTCAGTGAATAGCAGCCAGGCACATTTTAGCTAGTTTTATTTGTAAGTGGGGTTGGAAATGCTTTTCAGGCTCAGTACTGGGCTCAAAACATGCAGCCCTGAGGTCTCTCATGAAGGCAGGTGGTTAAATAGAAATTCGCTGCTCAGGTGACCCGGTAGGAGCAAACGTATGCCAAAAATGTACACAGAATGAGCTTTTCAGTGAATAGCAGCCAGGCACATTTTAGCTAGTTTTACTTGTAAGTGGGGTTGGAAACGCTTTTCAGGATCAGTACTGGGCTCAAAACATGCAGCCCTGAGGTCTCTCATGAAAGCAGATGGTTAAATAGAAATTCGCTGCTCAGCTGGCCCGGTAGGAGCAAACGTATGCCAAAAATGTACACAGAATGAGCTTTTCAGTGAATAGCAGCCAGGCACATTTTAGCTAGTTTTACTTGCAAGTGGGGTTGGAAACGCTTTTCAGGATCAATACTGGGCTCAAAACATGCAGCCCTGAGGTCTCTCATGATAGCAGGTGGTTAAATAGAAATTCGCTTCTCAGCTGACCCGGCAGGAGCAAACGTATGCTAAAAATGTACTCAGAATGAGCTTTTCAGTGAAGAGAAGCCAGGCACATTTTAGCTAGTTTTACTTGTAAGTGGTGTTGGAAATGCTTTTCAGGCTCAGTACTGGGCTCAAAACATGCAGCCCTGAGGTCTCTCATGAAAGCAAGTGGTTAAATAGAAATTCGCTGCTCAGCTGGCCCGGTAGGAGCAAACGTATGCCAAAAATGTACACAGAATGAGCTTTCTAGTGAATAGCAGCCAGGCACATTTTAGCTAGTTTTACTTGTAAGTGGGGTTGGAAATGCTTTTCAGGCTCAGTACTGGGCTCAAAACATGCAGCCCTGAGGTCTCCCATGAAGGCAGGTGGTTAAATAGAAATTCGCTGCTCAGCTGACCCGGTAGGAGCAAACGTATGCCAAAAATGTACACAGAATGAGCTTTTCAGTGAATAGCAGCCAGGCACATTTTAGCTAGTTTTACTTGTAAGTGGGGTTGGAAACGCTTTTCAGGATCAGTACTGGGCTCAAAACATGCAGCCCTGAGGTCTCTCATGAAAGCAGGTGGTTAAATAGAAATTCGCTGCTCAGCTGACCCGGTAGGAGCAAACGTATGCCAAAAATGTACACAGAATGAGCTTTCCAGTGAATAGAAGCCAGGCACATTTTAGCTAGTTTTACTTGTAAGTGGGGTTGGAAATGCTTTTCAGGCTCAGTACTGGGCTCAAAACATGCAGCCCTGGGGTCTCTCATGAAAGCAGGTGGTTAAATAGAAATTTGCAGCTCAGCTGACCTGGTAGGAGCAAACGTATGCCAAAAATGTACACAGAATGAGCTTTTCAGTGAATAGCAGCCAGGCACATTTTAGCTAGTTTTACTTGTAAGTGGGGTTGGAAACGCTTTTCAGGATCAGTACTGGGCTCAAAACATGCAGCCCTGAGGTCTCTCATGATAGCAGGTGGTTAAATAAAAATTTGCTGCTCAGCTGACCCGGCAGGAGCAAACGTATGCTAAAAATGTACTCAGAATGAGCTTTTCAGTGAAGAGAAGCCAGGCACATTTTAGCTAGTTTTACTTGTAAGTGGGGTTGGAAAAACTTTTCAGGCTCAGTACTGGGCTCAAAACATGCAGCCCTGAGGTCTCTCATGAAAGCAGGTGGTTAAATAGAAATTCGCTGCTCAGCTGACCCGGCAGGAGCAAACGTATGCTAAAAATGTACTCAGAATGAGCTTTTCAGTGAAGAGAAGCCAGGCACATTTTAGCTAGTTTTACTTGTAAGTGGGGTTGGAAATGCTTTTCAGGCTCAGTACTGGGCTCAAAACATGCAGCCCTGAGGTCTCTCGTGAAAGCAGGTGGTTAGAAATTCGCTGCTCAGCTGACCCGGCAGGAGCAAACGTATGCTAAAAATGTACTCAGAATGAGCTTTTCAGTGAAGAGAAGCCAGGCACATTTTAGCTAGTTTTACTTGTAAGTGGGGTTGGAAACGCTTTTCAGGCTCAGTACTGGTCTCAAATCATGCAGCCCTGAGGTCTCTCATGAAATCAGGTGGTTAAATAGAAATTCGCTGCTCAGCTGACCCGGTAGGAGCAAACGTATGCCAAAAATGTACACAGAATGAGCTTTTCAGTGAATAGCAGCCAGGCACATTTTAGCTAGTTTTACTTGTAAGTGGGGTTTTCAGGCTCAGTACTGGGCTCAAAACATGCAGCTCTGAGGTCTCTCATGAAAGCAGGTGGTCAAATAGAAATTCGCTGCTCAGCTGACCCGGTAGGAGCAAACGTATGCCAAAAATGTACAGAGAATGAGCTTTTCAGTGAATAGCAGCCAGGCACATTTTAGCTAGTTTTACTTGTAAGTGGGGTTGGAAACGCTTTTCAGGATCAGTACTGGGCTCAAAACATGCAGCCCTGAGGTCTCTCATGATAGCAGGTGGTTAAATAGAAATTCGCTGCTCAGCTGACCCGGCAGGAGCAAACGTATGCTAAAAATGTACTCAGAATGAGCTTTTCAGTGAAGAGAAGCCAGGCACATTTTAGCTAGTTTTACTTGTAAGTGGGGTTGGAAATGCTTTTCAGGCTCAGTACTGGGCTCAAAACATGCAGCCCTGAGGTCTCTCATGAAAGCAGGTGGTTAAATAGAAATTCGCTGCTCAGCTGACCCGGCAGGAGCAAACGTATGCTAAAAATGTACTCAGAATGAGCTTTTCAGTGAAGAGAAGCCAGGCACATTTTAGCTAGTTTAACTTGTAAGTGGGGTTGGAAATGCTTTTCAGGCTCAGTACTGGGCTCAAAACATGCAGCCCTGAGGTCTCTCGTGAAAGCAGGTGGTTAGAAATTCGCTGCTCAGCTGACCCGGTAGGAGCAAACGTATGCCAAAAATGTACACAGAATGAGCTTTTCAGTGAAAAGCAGCCAGGCACATTTTAGCTAGTTTTACTTGTAAGTGGGGTTGGAAACGCTTTTCAGGATCAGTACTGGGCTCAAAACATGCAGCCCTGAGGTCTCTCATGATAGCAGGTGGGTAAATAGAAATTTGCTGCTCAGCTGACCCGGCAGGAGCAAACGTATGCTAAAAATGTACTCAGAATGAGCTTTTCAGTGAAGAGAAGCCAGGCACATTTTAGCTAGTTTTACTTGTAAGTGGGGTTGGAAACGCTTTTCAGGCTCAGTACTGGTCTCAAATCATGCAGCCCTGAGGTCTCTCATGATAGCAGGTGGTTAAATAGAAATTCGCTGCTCAGCTGACCCGGCAGGAGCAAACGTATGCTAAAAATGTACTCAGAATGAGCTTTTCAGTGAAGAGAAGCCAGGCACATTTTAGCTAGTTTTACTTGTAAGTGGGGTTGGAAATGCTTTTCAGGCTCCGTACTGGGCTCAAAACATGCAGCTCTGAGGTCTCTCATGAAATCAGGTGGTTAAATAGAAATTCGCTGCTCAGCTGACCCGGTAGGAGCAAACGTATGCCAAAAATGTACACAGAATGAGCTTTTCAGTGAATAGCAGCCAGGCACATTTTAGCTAGTTTTACTTGTAAGTGGGGTTTTCAGGCTCAGTACTGGGCTCAAAACATGCAGCTCTGAGGTCTCTCATGAAAGCAGGTGGTCAAATAGAAATTCGCTGCTCAGCTGACCCGGTAGGAGCAAACGTATGCCAAAAATGTACAGAGAATGAGCTTTTCAGTGAATAGCAGCCAGGCACATTTTAGCTAGTTTTACTTGTAAGTGGGGTTGGAACCGCTTTTCAGGATCAGTACTGGGCTCAAAACATGCAGCCCTGAGGTCTCTCATGAAAGCAGGTGGTTAAATAGAAATTTGCTGCTCAGCTGACCCGGTAGGAGCAAACGTATGCCAAAAATGTACACAGAATGAGCTTTTCAGTGAATAGCAGCCAGGCACATTTTAGCTAGTTTTACTTGTAAGTGGGGTTGGAAACGCTTTTCAGGATCAATTCTGGGCTCAAAACATGCAGCCCTGAGGTCTCTCATGATAGCAGGTGGTTAAATAGAAATTCGCTGCTCAGCTGACCCGGCAGGAGCAAACGTATGCTAAAAATGTACTCAGAATGAGCTTTTCAGTGAAGAGAAGCCAGGCACATTTTAGCTAGTTTTACTTGTAAGTGGCGTTGGAAATGCTTTTCAGGCTCAGTACTGGGCTCAAAACATGCAGCCCTGAGGTCTCTCATGAAAGCAGGTGCTTAAATAGAAATTCGCTGCTCAGCTGACCCGGTAGGAGCAAAGGTATGCCAAAAATGTACACAGAATGAGCTTTTCAGTGAATAGCAGCCAGGCCCATTTTAGCTAGTTTTACTTGTAAGTGGGGTTGGAAACGCTTTTCAGGATCAGTACTGGGCTCAAAACATGCAGCCCTGAGGTCTCTCATGATAGCAGGTGGTTAAATAAAAATTCGCTGCTCAGCTGACCCAGCAGGAGCAAACGTATGCTAAAAATGTACTCAGAATGAGCTTTTCAGTGAAGAGAAGCCAGGCACATTTTAGCTCGTTTTACTTGTAAGTGGGGTTGGAAACGCTTTTCAGGATCAGTACTGGGCTCAAAACATGCAGCCCTGAGGTCTCTCATGATAGCAGGTGGTTAAATAGAAATTCGCTGCTCAGCTGACCCGGCAGGAGCAAACGTATGCTAAAAATGTACTCAGAATGAGCTTTTCAGTGAAGAGAAGCCAGGCACATTTTAGCTAGTTTTACTTGTAAGTGGGGTTGGAAATGCTTTTCAGGCTCAGCACTGGGCTCAAAACATGCAGCCCTGAGGTCTCTCATGAAAGCCGGTGGTTAAATAGAAATTCGCTGCTCAGCTGACCCGGTAGGAGCAAACGTATGCCAAAAATGTACACAGAATGTGCTTTTCAGTGAATAGCAGCCAGGCACATTTTAGCTAGTTTTACTTGTAAGTGGGGTTGGAAACGCTTTTCAGGATCAATACTGGGCTCAAAACATGCAGCCCTGAGGTCTCTCATGATAGCAGGTGGTTAAATAGAAATTCGCTGCTCAGCTGACCCAGCAGGAGCAAACGTATGCTAAAAATGTACTCAGAATGAGCTTTTCAGTGAAGAGAAGCCAGGCACATTTTAGCTAGTTTTACTTGTAAGTGGGGTTGGAAACGCTTTTCAGGCTCAGTACTGGGCTCAAAACATGCAGCCCTGAGGTCTCTCATGAAAGCAGGTGGTTAAATAGAAATTCGCTGCTCAGCTGACCCGGCAGGAGCAAACGTATGCTAAAAATGTACTCAGAATGAGCTTTTCAGTGAAGAGAAGCCAGGCACATTTTAGCTAGTTTTACTTGTAAGTGGGGTTGGAAATGCTTTTCAGGCTCAGTACTGGGCTCAAAACATGCAGCTCTGAGGTCTCTCATGAAAGCAGGTGGTCAAATAGAAATTCGCTGCTCAGCTGACCCGGTAGGAGCAAACGTATGCCAAAAATGTACAGAGAATGAGCTTTTCAGTGAATAGCAGCCAGGTACATTTTAGCTAGTTTTACTTGTAAGTGGGGTTGGAAACGCTTTTCAGGATCAGTACTGGGCTCAAAACATGCAGCCCTGAGGTCTCTCATGATAGCAGGTGGTTAAATAGAAATTCGCTGCTCAGCTGACCCGGCAGGAGCAAACGTATGCTAAAAATGTACTCAGAATGAGCTTTTCAGTGAAGAGAAGCCAGGCACATTTTAGCTAGTTTTACTTGTAAGTGGGGTTGGAAACGCTTTTCAGGCTCAGTACTGGGCTCAAACCATGCAGCCCTGAGGTCTCTCATGATAGCAGGTGGTTAAATAGAAATTCGCTGCTCAGCTGACCCGGCAGGAGCAAACGTATGCGAAAAATGTACTCAGAATGAGCTTTTCAGTGAAGAGAAGCCAGGCACATTTTAGCTAGTTTTACTTGTAAGTGGGGTTGGAAATGCTTTTCAGGCTCAGTACAGGGCTCAAAACATGCAGCTCTGAGGTCTCTCATGAGCAGGTGGTTAAATAGAAATTTGCAGCTCAGCTGACCTGGTAGGAGCAAACGTATGCCAAAAATGTACACAGAATGAGCTTTTCAGTGAATAGCAGCCAGGCACATTTTAGCTAGTTTTACTTGTAAGTGGGGTTGGAAACGCTTTTCAGGATCAGTACTGGGCTCAAAACATGCAGCCCTGAGGTCTCTCATGATAGCAGGTGGTTAAATAAAAATTTGCTGATCAGCTGACCCGGCAGGAGCAAACGTATGCTAAAAATGTACTCAGAATGAGCTTTTCAGTGAAGAGAAGCCAGGCACATTTTAGCTAGTTTTACTTGTAAGTGGGGTTGGAAACACTTTTCAGGCTCAGTACTGGGCTCAAAACATGCAGCCCTGAGGTCTCTCATGAAAGCAGGTGGTTAAATAGAAATTCGCTGCTCAGCTGACCCGGCAGGAGCAAACGTATGCTAAAAATGTACTCAGAATGAGCTTTTCAGTGAAGAGAAGCCAGGCACATTTTAGCTAGTTTTACTTGTAAGTGGGGTTGGAAATGCTGTTCAGGCTCAGTACTGGGCTCAAAACATGCAGCCCTGAGGTCTCTCGTGAAAGCAGGTGGTTAGAAATTCGCTGCTCAGCTGACCCGGTAGGAGCAAACGTATGCCAAAAATGTACACAGAATGAGCTTTTCAGTGAAAATCAGCCAGGCACATTTTAGCTAGTTTTACTTGTAAGTGGGGTTGGAAACGCTTTTCAGGATCAGTACTGGGCTCAAAACATGCAGCCCTGAGGTCTCTCATGATAGCAGGTGGTTAAATAGAAATTCGCTGCTCAGCTGACCCGGCAGGAGCAAACGTATGCTAAAAATGTACTCAGAATGAGCTTTTCAGTGAAGAGAAGCCAGGCACATTTTAGCTAGTTTTACTTGTAAGTGGGGTTGGAAACGCTTTTCAGGATCAGTACTGGGCTCAAAACATGCAGCCCTGAGGTCTCCCATGATAGCAGGTGGTTAAATAGAAATTCGCTGCTCAGCTGACCCAGCAGGAGCAAACGTATGCTAAAAATGTACTCAGAATGAGCTTTTCAGTTAAGAGAAGCCAGGCACATTTTAGCTAGTTTTACTTGTAAGTGGGGTTGGAAACGCTTTTCAGGCTCAGTACTGGGCTCAAAACATGCAGCCCTGAGGTCTCTTGTGAAAGCAGGTGGTTAGAAATTCGCTGCTCAGCTGACCCGGTAGGAGCAAACGTATGCCAAAAATGTACACAGAATGAGCTTTTCAGTGAAAAGCAGCCAGGCACATTTTAGCTAGTTTTACTTGTAAGTGGGGTTGGAAACGCTTTTCAGGATCAGTACTGGGCTCAAAACATGCAGCCCTGAGGTCTCTCATGATAGCAGGTGGTTAAATAGAAATTTGCTGCTCAGCTGACCCGGCAGGAGCAAACGTATGCTAAAAATGTACTCAGAATGAGCTTTTCAGTGAAGAGAAGCCAGGCACATTTTAGCTAGTTTTACTTGTAAGTGGGGTTGGAAACGCTTTTCAGGCTCAGTACTGGGCTCAAACCATGCAGCCCTGAGGTCTCTCATGATAGCAGGTGGTTAAATAGAAATTCGCTGCTCAGCTGACCCGGCAGGAGCAAACGTATGCGAAAAATGTACTCAGAATGAGCTTTTCAGTGAAGAGAAGCCAGGCACATTTTAGCTAGTTTTACTTGTAAGTGGGGTTGGAAATGCTTTTCAGGCTCAGTACAGGGCTCAAAACATGCAGCTCTGAGGTCTCTCATGAAAGCAGGTGGTTAAATAGAAATTTGCAGCTCAGCTGACCTGGTAGGAGCAAACGTATGCCAAAAATGTACACAGAATGAGCTTTTCAGTGAATAGCAGCCAGGCACATTTTAGCTAGTTTTACTTGTAAGTGGGGTTGGAAACGCTTTTCAGGATCAGTACTGGGCTCAAAACATGCAGCCCTGAGGTCTCTCATGATAGCAGGTGGTTAAATAAAAATTTGCTGATCAGCTGACCCGGCAGGAGCAAACGTATGCTAAAAATGTACTCAGAATGAGCTTTTCAGTGAAGAGAAGCCAGGCACATTTTAGCTAGTTTTACTTGTAAGTGGGGTTGGAAACACTTTTCAGGCTCAGTACTGGGCTCAAAACATGCAGCCCTGAGGTCTCTCATGAAAGCAGGTGGTTAAATAGAAATTCGCTGCTCAGCTGACCCGGCAGGAGCAAACGTATGCTAAAAATGTACTCAGAATGAGCTTTTCAGTGAAGAGAAGCCAGGCACATTTTAGCTAGTTTTACTTGTAAGTGGGGTTGGAAATGCTTTTCAGGCTCAGTACTGGGCTCAAAACATGCAGCCCTGAGGTCTCTCGTGAAAGCAGGTGGTTAGAAATTCGCTGCTCAGCTGACCCGGTAGGAGCAATCGTATGCCAAAAATGTACACAGAATGAGCTTTTCAGTGAAAAGCAGCCAGGCACATTTTAGCTAGTTTTACTTGTAAGTGGGGTTGGAAACGCTTTTCAGGATCAGTACTGGGCTCAAAACATGCAGCCCTGAGGTCTCCCATGATAGCAGGTGGTTAAATAGAAATTCGCTGCTCAGCTGACCCAGCAGGAGCAAACGTATGCTAAAAATGTACTCAGAATGAGCTTTTCAGTTAAGAGAAGCCAGGCACATTTTAGCTAGTTTTACTTGTAAGTGGGGTTGGAAACGCTTTTCAGGCTCAGTACTGGGCTCAAAACATGCAGCCGTGAGGTCTCTCATGAAAGCAGGTGGTTAAATAGAAATTCGCTACTCAGCTGACCCGGCAGGAGCAAACGTATGCTAAAAATGTACTCAGAATGAGCTTTTCAGTGAAGAGAAGCCAGGCACATTTTAGCTAGTTTTACTTGTAAGTGGGGTTGGAAATGCTTTTCAGGCTCAGTACTGGGCTCAAAACATGCAGCTCTGAGGTCTCTCATGAAAGCAGGTGGTCAAATAGAAATTCGCTGCTCAGCTGACCCGGTAGGAGCAAACGTATGCCAAAAATGTACAGAGAATGAGCTTTTCAGTGAATAGCAGCCAGGCACATTTTAGCTAGTTTTACTTGTAAGTGGGGTTGGAAACGCTTTTCAGGATCAGTACTGGGCTCAAAACATGCAGCCCTGAGGTCTCTCATGATAGCAGGTGGTTAAATAGAAATTCGCTGCTCAGCTGACCCGGCAGGAGCAAACGTATGCTAAAAATGTACTCAGAATGAGCTTTTCAGTGAAGAGAAGCCAGGCACATTTTAGCTAGTTTTACTTGTAAGTGGGGTTGGAAATGCTTTTCAGGCTCAGTACTGGGCTCCAAACATGCAGCCCTGAGGTCTCTCATGAAAGCAGGTGGTTAAATAGAAATTCGCTGCTCAGCTGACCCGGTAGGAGCAAACGTATGCCAAAAATGTACACAGAATGAGCTTTTCAGTGAATAGCAGCCAGGCACATTTTAGCTAGTTTTACTTGTAAGTGGGGTTGGAAACGCTTTTCAGGATCAGTACTGGGCTCAAAACATGCAGCCCTGAGGTCTCTCATGATAGCAGGTGGTTAAATAGAAATTCGCTGCTCAGCTGACCCGGCAGGAGCAAACGTATGCTAAAAATGTACTCAGAATGAGCTTTTCAGTGAAGAGAAGCCAGGCACATTTTAGCTAGTTTTACTTGTAAGTGGGGTTGGAAATGCTTTTCAGGCTCAGTACTGGGCTCCAAACATGCAGCCCTGAGGTCTCTCATGAAAGCAGGTGGTTAAATAGAAATTCGCTGCTCAGCTGACCCGGTAGGAGCAAACGTATGCCAAAAATGTACACAGAATGAGCTTTTCAGTGAATAGCAGCCAGGCACATTTTAGCTAGTTTTACTTGTAAGTGGGGTTGGAAACGCTTTTCAGGATCAATACTGGGCTCAAAACATGCAGCCCTGAGGTCTCTCATGATAGCAGGTGGTTAAATAGAAATTCGCTGCTCAGCTGACCCGGCAGGAGCAAACGTATGCTAAAAATGTACTCAGAATGAGCTTTTCAGTGAAGAGAAGCCAGGCACATTTTAGCTAGTTTTACTTGTAAGTGGCGTTGGAAACGCTTTTCAGGCTCAGTGCTGGGCTCAAAACATGCATCCCTGAGGTCTCTCATGAAAGCAGGTGGTTAAATAGAAATTCGCTGCTCAGCTGACCCGGCAGGAGCAAACGTATGCTAAAAATGTACACAGAATGAGCTTTTCAGTGAAGAGAAGCCAGGCACATTTTTGCTAGTTTTACTTGTAAGTGGGGTTGGAAATGCTTTTCAGGCTCAGTACTGGGCTCAAAACATGCAGCCCTGAGGTCTCTCATGAAAGCAGGTGCTTAAATAGAAATTCGCTGCTCAGCTGACCCGGTAGGAGCAAAGGTATGCCAAAAATGTACACAGAATGAGCTTTTCAGTGAATAGCAGCCAGGCCCATTTTAGCTAGTTTTACTTGTAAGTGGGGTTGGAAACGCTTTTCAGGATCAGTACTGGGCTCAAAACATGCAGCCCTGAGGTCTCTCATGATAGCAGGTGGTTAAATAGAAATTCGCTGCTCAGCTGACCCAGCAGGAGCAAATGTATGCTAAAAATGTACTCAGAATGAGCTTTTCAGTGAAGAGAAGCCAGGCACATTTTAGCTAGTTTTACTTGTAAGTGGGGTTGGAAACGCTTTTCAGGATCAGTACTGGGCTCAAAACATGCAGCCCTGAGGTCTCTCATGATAGCAGGTGGTTAAATAGAAATTCGCTGCTCAGCTGACCCGGCAGGAGCAAACGTATACTAAAAATGTACACAGAATGAGCTTTTCAGTGAAGAGAAGCCAGGCACATTTTAGCTAGTTTTACTTGTAAGTGGGGTTGGAAATGCTTTTCAGGCTCAGTACTGGGCTCAAAACATGCAGCCCTGAGGTCTCTCATGAAAGCCGGTGGTTAAATAGAAATTCGCTGCTCAGCTGACCCGGTAGGAGCAAATGTATGCCAAAAATGTACACAGAATGAGCTTTTCAGTGAATAGCAGCCAGGCACATTTTAGCTAGTTTTACTTGTAAGTGGGGTTGGAAACGCTTTTCAGGATCAATACTGGGCTCAAAACATGCAGCCCTGAGGTCTCTCATGATAGCAGGTGGTTAAATAGAAATTCGCTGCTCAGCTGACCCAGCAGGAGCAAACGTATGCTAAGAATGTACTCAGAATGAGCTTTTCAGTGAAGAGAAGCCAGGCACATTTTAGCTAGTTTTACTTGTAAGTGGGGTTGGAAACGCTTTTCAGGCTCAG
Organism: Lissotriton vulgaris; assembly: GCF_964263255.1. NCBI lineage: Eukaryota > Metazoa > Chordata > Amphibia > Caudata > Salamandridae > Lissotriton > Lissotriton vulgaris. The sequence continues at coordinate 46,333 of NW_028245164.1, forward strand.
TACTGGGCTCAAAACATGCAGCCCTGAGGTCTCTCATGAAAGCAGGTGGTTAAATAGAAATTCGCTGCTCAGCTGACCCGGCAGGAGCAAACGTATGCTAAAAATGTACTCAGAATGAGCTTTTCAGTGAAGAGAAGCCAGGCACTTTTAGCTAGTTTTACTTGTAAGTGGGGTTGGAAATGCTTTTCAGGCTCAGTACTGGGCTCAAAACATGCAGCCCTGAGGTCTCTCATGAAAGCAGGTGGTTAAATAGAAATTCGCTGCTCAGCTGACCCGGCAGGAGCAAACGTATGCTAAAAATATACTCAGAATGAGCTTTTCAGTGAAGAGAAGCCAGGCACATTTTAGCTAGTTTTACTTGTAAGTGGGGTTGGAAACGCTTTTCAGGATCAGTACTGGGCTCAAAACATGCAGCCCTGAGGTCTCTCATGATAGCAGGTGGTTAAATAGAAATTCGCTGCTCAGCTGACCCGGCAGGAGCAAACGTATGCGAAAAATGTACTCAGAATGAGCTTTTCAGTGAAGAGAAGCCAGGCACATTTTAGCTAGTTTTACTTGTAAGTGGGGTTGGAAATGCTTTTCAGGCTCAGCACTGGGCTCAAAACATGCAGCCCTGAGGTCTCTCATGAAAGCCGGTGGTTAAATAGAAATTCGCTGCTCAGCTGACCCGGTAGGAGCAAACGTATGCCAAAAATGTACACAGAATGAGCTTTTCAGTGAATAGCAGCCAGGCACATTTTAGCTAGTTTTACTTGTAAGTGGGGTTGGAAACGCTTTTCAGGATCAATACTGGGCTCAAAACATGCAGCCCTGAGGTCTCTCATGATAGCAGGTGGTTAAATAGAAATTCGCTGCTCAGCTGACCCAGCAGGAGCAAACGTATGCTAAAAATGTACTCAGAATGAGCTTTTCAGTGAAGAGAAGCCAGGCACATTTTAGCTAGTTTTACTTGTAAGTGGGGTTGGAAACGCTTTTCAGGCTCAGTACTGGGCTCAAAACATGCAGCCCTGAGGTCTCTCATGAAAGCAGGTGGTTAAATAGAAATTCGCTGCTCAGCTGACCCGGCAGGAGCAAACGTATGCTAAAAATGTACTCAGAATGAGCTTTTCAGTGAAGAGAAGCCAGGCACATTTTAGCTAGTTTTACTTGTAAGTGGGGTTGGAAATGCTTTTCAGGCTCAGTACTGGGCTCAAAACATGCAGCTCTGAGGTCTCTCATGAAAGCAGGTGGTCAAATAGAAATTCGCTGCTCAGCTGACCCGGTAGGAGCAAACGTATGCCAAAAATGTACAGAGAATGAGCTTTTCAGTGAATAGCAGCCAGGTACATTTTAGCTAGTTTTACTTGTAAGTGGGGTTGGAAACGCTTTTCAGGATCAGTACTGGGCTCAAAACATGCAGCCCTGAGGTCTCTCATGATAGCAGGTGGTTAAATAGAAATTCGCTGCTCAGCTGACCCGGCAGGAGCAAACGTATGCTAAAAATGTACTCAGAATGAGCTTTTCAGTGAAGAGAAGCCAGGCACATTTTAGCTAGTTTTACTTGGAAGTGGGGTTGGAAACGCTTTTCAGGCTCAGTACTGGGCTCAAACCATGCAGCCCTGAGGTCTCTCATGATAGCAGGTGGTTAAATAGAAATTCGCTGCTCAGCTGACCCGGCAGGAGCAAACGTATGCGAAAAATGTACTCAGAATGAGCTTTTCAGTGAAGAGAAGCCAGGCACATTTTAGCTAGTTCTACTTGTAAGTGGGGTTGGAAATGCTTTTCAGGCTCAGTACAGGGCTCAAAACATGCAGCTCTGAGGTCTCTCATGAGCAGGTGGTTAAATAGAAATTTGCAGCTCAGCTGACCTGGTAGGAGCAAACGTATGCCAAAAATGTACACAGAATGAGCTTTTCAGTGAATAGCAGCCAGGCACATTTTAGCTAGTTTTACTTGTAAGTGGGGTTGGAAACGCTTTTCAGGATCAGTACTGGGCTCAAAACATGCAGCCCTGAGGTCTCTCATGATAGCAGGTGGTTAAATAAAAATTTGCTGATCAGCTGACCCGGCAGGAGCAAACGTATGCTAAAAATGTACTCAGAATGAGCTTTTCAGTGAAGAGAAGCCAGGCACATTTTAGCTAGTTTTACTTGTAAGTGGGGTTGGAAACACTTTTCAGGCTCAGTACTGGGCTCAAAACATGCAGCCCTGAGGTCTCTCATGAAAGCAGGTGGTTAAATAGAAATTCGCTGCTCAGCTGACCCGGCAGGAGCAAACGTATGCTAAAAATGTACTCAGAATGAGCTTTTCAGTGAAGAGAAGCCAGGCACATTTTAGCTAGTTTTACTTGTAAGTGGGGTTGGAAATGCTGTTCAGGCTCAGTACTGGGCTCAAAACATGCAGCCCTGAGGTCTCTCGTGAAAGCAGGTGGTTAGAAATTCGCTGCTCAGCTGACCCGGTAGGAGCAAACGTATGCCAAAAATGTACACAGAATGAGCTTTTCAGTGAAAAGCAGCCAGGCACATTTTAGCTAGTTTTACTTGTAAGTGGGGTTGGAAACGCTTTTCAGGATCAGTACTGGGCTCAAAACATGCAGCCCTGAGGTCTCTCATGATAGCAGGTGGTTAAATAGAAATTCGCTGCTCAGCTGACCCGGCAGGAGCAAACGTATGCTAAAAATGTACTCAGAATGAGCTTTTCAGTGAAGAGAAGCCAGGCACATTTTAGCTAGTTTTACTTGTAAGTGGGGTTGGAAACGCTTTTCAGGCTCAGTACTGGGCTCAAACCATGCAGCCCTGAGGTCTCTCATGATAGCAGGTGGTTAAATAGAAATTCGCTGCTCAGCTGACCCGGCAGGAGCAAACGTATGCGAAAAATGTACTCAGAATGAGCTTTTCAGTGAAGAGAAGCCAGGCACATTTTAGCTAGTTTTACTTGTAAGTGGGGTTGGAAATGCTTTTCAGGCTCAGTACAGGGCTCAAAACATGCAGCTCTGAGGTCTCTCATGAAAGCAGGTGGTTAAATAGAAATTTGCAGCTCAGCTGACCTGGTAGGAGCAAACGTATGCCAAAAATGTACACAGAATGAGCTTTTCAGTGAATAGCAGCCAGGCACATTTTAGCTAGTTTTACTTGTAAGTGGGGTTGGAAACGCTTTTCAGGATCAGTACTGGGCTCAAAACATGCAGCCCTGAGGTCTCTCATGATAGCAGGTGGTTAAATAAAAATTTGCTGATCAGCTGACCCGGCAGGAGCAAACGTATGCTAAAAATGTACTCAGAATGAGCTTTTCAGTGAAGAGAAGCCAGGCACATTTTAGCTAGTTTTACTTGTAAGTGGGGTTGGAAACACTTTTCAGGCTCAGTACTGGGCTCAAAACATGCAGCCCTGAGGTCTCTCATGAAAGCAGGTGTTAAATAGAAATTCGCTGCTCAGCTGACCCGGCAGGAGCAAACGTATGCTAAAAATGTACTCAGAATGAGCTTTTCAGTGAAGAGAAGCCAGGCACATTTTAGCTAGTTTTACTTGTAAGTGGGGTTGGAAATGCTTTTCAGGCTCAGTACTGGGCTCAAAACATGCAGCCCTGAGGTCTCTCGTGAAAGCAGGTGGTTAGAAATTCGCTGCTCAGCTGACCCGGTAGGAGCAATCGTATGCCAAAAATGTACACAGAATGAGCTTTTCAGTGAAAAGCAGCCAGGCACATTTTAGCTAGTTTTACTTGTAAGTGGGGTTGGAAACGCTTTTCAGGATCAGTACTGGGCTCAAAACATGCAGCCCTGAGGTCTCCCATGATAGCAGGTGGTTAAATAGAAATTCGCTGCTCAGCTGACCCAGCAGGAGCAAACGTATGCTAAAAATGTACTCAGAATGAGCTTTTCAGTTAAGAGAAGCCAGGCACATTTTAGCTAGTTTTACTTGTAAGTGGGGTTGGAAACGCTTTTCAGGCTCAGTACTGGGCTCAAAACATGCAGCCGTGAGGTCTCTCATGAAAGCAGGTGGTTAAATAGAAATTCGCTACTCAGCTGACCCGGCAGGAGCAAACGTATGCTAAAAATGTACTCAGAATGAGCTTTTCAGTGAAGAGAAGCCAGGCACATTTTAGCTAGTTTTACTTGTAAGTGGGGTTGGAAATGCTTTTCAGGCTCAGTACTGGGCTCAAAACATGCAGCTCTGAGGTCTCTCATGAAAGCAGGTGGTCAAATAGAAATTCGCTGCTCAGCTGACCCGGTAGGAGCAAACGTATGCCAAAAATGTACAGAGAATGAGCTTTTCAGTGAATAGCAGCCAGGCACATTTTAGCTAGTTTTACTTGTAAGTGGGGTTGGAAACGCTTTTCAGGATCAGTACTGGGCTCAAAACATGCAGCCCTGAGGTCTCTCATGATAGCAGGTGGTTAAATAGAAATTCGCTGCTCAGCTGACCCGGCAGGAGCAAACGTATGCTAAAAATGTACTCAGAATGAGCTTTTCAGTGAAGAGAAGCCAGGCACATTTTAGCTAGTTTTACTTGTAAGTGGGGTTGGAAATGCTTTTCAGGCTCAGTACTGGGCTCCAAACATGCAGCCCTGAGGTCTCTCATGAAAGCAGGTGGTTAAATAGAAATTCGCTGCTCAGCTGACCCGGTAGGAGCAAACGTATGCCAAAAATGTACACAGAATGAGCTTTTCAGTGAATAGCAGCCAGGCACATTTTAGCTAGTTTTACTTGTAAGTGGGGTTGGAAACGCTTTTCAGGATCAGTACTGGGCTCAAAACATGCAGCCCTGAGGTCTCTCATGATAGCAGGTGGTTAAATAGAAATTCGCTGCTCAGCTGACCCGGCAGGAGCAAACGTATGCTAAAAATGTACTCAGAATGAGCTTTTCAGTGAAGAGAAGCCAGGCACATTTTAGCTAGTTTTACTTGTAAGTGGGGTTGGAAATGCTTTTCAGGCTCAGTACTGGGCTCCAAACATGCAGCCCTGAGGTCTCTCATGAAAGCAGGTGGTTAAATAGAAATTCGCTGCTCAGCTGACCCGGTAGGAGCAAACGTATGCCAAAAATGTACACAGAATGAGCTTTTCAGTGAATAGCAGCCAGGCACATTTTAGCTAGTTTTACTTGTAAGTGGGGTTGGAAACGCTTTTCAGGATCAATACTGGGCTCAAAACATGCAGCCCTGAGGTCTCTCATGATAGCAGGTGGTTAAATAGAAATTCGCTGCTCAGCTGACCCGGCAGGAGCAAACGTATGCTAAAAATGTACTCAGAATGAGCTTTTCAGTGAAGAGAAGCCAGGCACATTTTAGCTAGTTTTACTTGTAAGTGGCGTTGGAAACGCTTTTCAGGCTCAGTGCTGGGCTCAAAACATGCATCCCTGAGGTCTCTCATGAAAGCAGGTGGTTAAATAGAAATTCGCTGCTCAGCTGACCCGGCAGGAGCAAACGTATGCTAAAAATGTACACAGAATGAGCTTTTCAGTGAAGAGAAGCCAGGCACATTTTTGCTAGTTTTACTTGTAAGTGGGGTTGGAAATGCTTTTCAGGCTCAGTACTGGGCTCAAAACATGCAGCCCTGAGGTCTCTCATGAAAGCAGGTGCTTAAATAGAAATTCGCTGCTCAGCTGACCCGGTAGGAGCAAAGGTATGCCAAAAATGTACACAGAATGAGCTTTTCAGTGAATAGCAGCCAGGCCCATTTTAGCTAGTTTTACTTGTAAGTGGGGTTGGAAACGCTTTTCAGGATCAGTACTGGGCTCAAAACATGCAGCCCTGAGGTCTCTCATGATAGCAGGTGGTTAAATAGAAATTCGCTGCTCAGCTGACCCAGCAGGAGCAAATGTATGCTAAAAATGTACTCAGAATGAGCTTTTCAGTGAAGAGAAGCCAGGCACATTTTAGCTAGTTTTACTTGTAAGTGGGGTTGGAAACGCTTTTCAGGATCAGTACTGGGCTCAAAACATGCAGCCCTGAGGTCTCTCATGATAGCAGGTGGTTAAATAGAAATTCGCTGCTCAGCTGACCCGGCAGGAGCAAACGTATACTAAAAATGTACACAGAATGAGCTTTTCAGTGAAGAGAAGCCAGGCACATTTTAGCTAGTTTTACTTGTAAGTGGGGTTGGAAATGCTTTTCAGGCTCAGTACTGGGCTCAAAACATGCAGCCCTGAGGTCTCTCATGAAAGCCGGTGGTTAAATAGAAATTCGCTGCTCAGCTGACCCGGTAGGAGCAAACGTATGCCGAAAATGTACACAGAATGAGCTTTTCAGTGAATAGCAGCCAGGCACATTTTAGCTAGTTTTACTTGTAAGTGGGGTTGGAAACGCTTTTCAGGATCAATACTGGGCTCAAAACATGCAGCCCTGAGGTCTCTCATGATAGCAGGTGGTTAAATAGAAATTCGCTGCTCAGCTGACCCAGCAGGAGCAAACGTATGCTAAGAATGTACTCAGAATGAGCTTTTCAGTGAAGAGAAGCCAGGCACATTTTAGCTAGTTTTACTTGTAAGTGGGGTTGGAAACGCTTTTCAGGCTCAGTACTGGGCTCAAAACATGCAGCCCTGAGGTCTCTCGTGAAAGCAGGTGGTTAAATAGAAATTCGCTGCTCAGCTGACCCGGCAGGAGCAAACGTATGCTAAAAATGTACTCAGAATGAGCTTTTCAGTGAAGAGAAGCCAGGCACATTTTAGCTAGTTTTACTTGTAAGTGGGGTTGGAAATGCTTTTCAGGCTCAGTACTGGGCTCAAAACATGCAGCCCTGAGGTCTCTCATGAAAGCAGGTGGTTAAATAGAAATTCGCTGCTCAGCTGACCCGGCAGGAGCAAACGTATGCTAAAAATATACTCAGAATGAGCTTTTCAGTGAAGAGAAGCCAGGCACATTTTAGCTAGTTTTACTTGTAAGTGGGGTTGGAAACGCTTTTCAGGATCAGTACTGGGCTCAAACCATGCAGCCCTGAGGTCTCTCGTGATAGCAGGTGGTTAAATAGAAATTCGCTGCTCAGCTGACCCGGCAGGAGCAAACGTATGCGAAAAATGTACTCAGAATGAGCTTTTCAGTGAAGAGAAGCCAGGCACATTTTAGCTAGTTTTACTTGTAAGTGGGGTTGGAAATGCTTTTCAGGCTCAGTACAGGGCTCAAAACATGCAGCTCTGAGGTCTCTCATGAAAACAGGTGGTTAAATAGAAATTCGCTGCTCAGCTGACCCGGTAGGAGCAAACGTATGCCAAAAATGTACAGAGAATGAGCTTTTCAGTGAATAGCAGCCAGGCACATTTTAGCTAGTTTTACTTGTAAGTGGGGTTGGAAATGCTTTTCAGGCTCAGTACTGGGCTCAAAACATGCAGCCCTGAGGTCTCTCATGAAAGCAGGTGGTTAAATAGAAATTCGCTGCTCAGCTGACCCGGCAGGAGCAAACGTATGCTTAAAATGTACTCAGAATGAGCTTTGCAGTGGAGAAGCCAGGCACATTTTAGCTAGTTTTACTTGTAAGTGGGGTTGGAAATGCTTTTCAGGCTCAGTACTGGGCTCAAAACATGCAGCCCTGAGGTGTCTCATGAAAGCAGGTGGTTAAATAGAAATTCGCTGCTCAGCTGACCCGGTAGGAGCAAACGTATGCCAAAAATGTACACAGAATGAGCTTTTCAGTGAATAGCAGCCAGGCACATTTTAGCTAGTTTTACTTGTAAGTGGGGTTGGAAACGCTTTTCAGGATCAGTACTGGGCTCAAAACATGCAGCCCTGAGGTCTCTCATGATAGCAGGTGGTTAAATAGAAATTCGCTGCTCAGCTGACCCGGCAGGAGCAAACGTATGCTAAAAATGTACTCAGAATGAGCTTTTCAGTGAAGAGAAGCCAGGCACATTTTAGCTAGTTTTACTTGTAAGTGGGGTTGGAAATGCTTTTCAGGCTCAGTACTGGGCTCAAAACATGCAGCCCTGAGGTCTCTCATGAAAGCAGGTGGTTAAATAGAAATTCGCTGCTCAGCTGACCCGGCAGGAGCAAACGTATGCTAAAAATGTACTCAGAATGAGCTTTTAGTGAAGAGAAGCCAGGCACATTTTAGCTAGTTTTACTTGTAAGTGGGGTTGGAAACGCTTTTCAGGATCAGTACTGGGCTCAAACCATGCAGCCCTGAGGTCTCTCGTGATAGCAGGTGGTTAAATAGAAATTCGCTGCTCAGCTGACCCGGCAGGAGCAAACGTATGCGAAAAATGTACTCAGAATGAGCTTTTCAGTGAAGAGAAGCCAGGCACATTTTAGCTAGTTTTACTTGTAAGTGGGGTTGGAAATGCTTTTCAGGCTCAGTACAGGGCTCAAAACATGCAGCTCTGAGGTCTCTCATGAAAGCAGGTGGTTAAATAGAAATTTGCAGCTCAGCTGACCTGGTAGGAGCAAACGTATGCCAAAAATGTACACAGAATGAGCTTTTCAGTGAATAGCAGCCAGGCACATTTTAGCTAGTTTTACTTGTAAGTGGGGTTGGAAACGCTTTTCAGGATCAGTACTGGGCTCAAAACATGCAGCCCTGAGGTCTCTCATGATAGCAGGTGGTTAAATAAAAATTTGCTGCTCAGCTGACCCGGCAGGAGCAAACGTATGCTAAAAATGTACTCAGAATGAGCTTTTCAGTGAAGAGAAGCCAGGCACATTTTAGCTAGTTTTACTTGTAAGTGGGGTTGGAAACACTTTTCAGGCTCAGTACTGGGCTCAAAACATGCAGCCCTGAGGTCTCTCATGAAAGCAGGTGGTTAAATAGAAATTCGCTGCTCAGCTGACCTGGCAGGAGCAAACGTATGCTAAAAATGTACTCAGAATGAGCTTTTCAGTGAAGAGAAGCCAGGCACATTTTAGCTAGTTTTACTTGTAAGTGGGGTTGGAAATGCTTTTCAGGCTCAGTACTGGGCTCAAAACATGCAGCCCTGAGGTCTCTCATGAAAGCAGGTGGTTAAATAAAAATTCGCTGCTCAGCTGACCCGGTAGGAGCAAACGTATGCCAAAAATGTACAGAGAATGAGCTTTTCAGTGAATAGCAGCCAGGCACATTTTAGCTAGTTTTACTTGTAAGTGGGGTTGGAAACGCTTTTCAGGATCAGTACTGGGCTCAAAACATGCAGCCCTGAGGTCTCTCATGATAGCAGGTGGTTAAATAGAAATTCGCTGCTCAGCTGACCCGGCAGGAGCAAACGTATGCTAAAAATGTACTCAGAATGAGCTTTTCAGTGAAGAGAAGTCAGGCACATTTTAGCTAGTTTTACTTGTAAGTGGGGTTGGAAATGCTTTTCAGGCTCAGTACTGGGCTCAAAACATGCAGCCCTGAGGTCTCTCGTGAAAGCAGGTGGTTAGAAATTCGCTGCTCAGCTGACCCGGTAGGAGCAAACGTATGGCAAAAATGTACACAGAATGAGCTTTTCAGTGAAAAGCAGCCAGGCACATTTTAGCTAGTTTTACTTGTAAGTGGGGTTGGAAACGCTTTTCAGGATCCAATACTGGGCTCAAAACATGCAGCCCTGAGGTCTCCCATGATAGCAGGTGGTTAAATAGAAATTCGCTGCTCAGCTGACCCAGCAGGAGCAAACGTATGCTAAAAATGTACTCAGAATGAGCTTTTCAGTGAAGAGAAGCCAGGCACATTTTAGCTAGTTTTACTTGTAAGTGGGGTTGGAAACGCTTTTCAGGATCAGTACTGGGCTCACAACATGCAGCCCTGAGGTCTCTCATGATAGCAGGTGGTTAAATAGAAATTCGCTGCTCAGCTGACCCGGCAGGAGCAAACGTATGCTAAAAATGTACTCAGAATGAGCTTTTCAGTGAAGAGAAGCCAGGCACATTTTAGCTAGTTTTACTTGTAAGTGGGGTTGGAAATGCTTTTCAGGCTCAGTACTGGGCTCAAAACATGCAGCCCTGAGGTCTCTCATGAAAGCCGTTGGTTAAATAGAAATTCGCTGCTCAGCTGACCCGGTAGGAGCAAACGTATGCCAAAAATGTACACAGAATGAGCTTTTCAGTGAATAGCAGCCAGGCACATTTTAGCTAGTTTTACTTGTAAGTGGGGTTGGAAACGCTTTTCAGGCTCAGTACTGGGCTCAAAACATGCAGCCCTGAGGTCTCTCATGAAAGCAGGTGGTTAAATAGAAATTCGCTGCTCAGCTGACCCGGCAGGAGCAAACGTATGCTAAAAATGTACTCAGAATGAGCTTTTCAGTGAAGAGAAGCCAGGCACATTTTAGCTAGTTTTACTTGTAAGTGGGGTTGGAAATGCTTTTCAGGCTCAGTACTGGGCTCAAAACATGCAGCCCTGAGGTCTCTCATGAAAGCAGGTGGTTAAATAGAAATTCGCTGCTCAGCTGACCCGGTAGGAGCAAACGTATGCCAAAAATGTACAGAGAATGAGCTTTTCAGTGAATAGCAGCCAGGCACATTTTAGCTAGTTTTACTTGTAAGTGGGGTTGGAAATGCTTTTCAGGCTCAGTACTGGGCTCAAAACATGCAGCCCTGAGGTCTCTCATGAAAGCAGGTGGTTAAATAGAAATTCGCTGCTCAGCTGACCCGAGCAAACGTATGCCAAAAATGTACACAGAATGAGCTTTTCAGTGAATAGCAGCCAGGCACATTTTAGCTAGTTTTACTTGTAAGTGGGGTTGGAAATGCTTTTCAGGCTCAGTACTGGGCTCAAAACATGCAGCCCTGAGGTCTCTCATGAAAGCAGGTGGTTAAATAGAAATTCGCAGCTCAGCTGACCTGGTAGGAGCAAACGTATGCCAAAAATGTACACAGAATGAGCATTTCAGTGAATAGCAGCCAGGCACATTTTAGCTAGTTTTACTTGTAAGTGGGGTTGGAAACGCTTTTCAGGATCAGTACTGGGCTCAAAACATGCAGCCCTGAGGTCTCACATGATAGCAGGTGGTTAAATAGAAATTCGCTGCTCAGCTGACACGGCAGGAGCAAACGTATGCTAAAAATGTACTCAGAATGAGCTTTTCAGTGAATAGCAGCCAGGCACATTTTAGCTAGTTTTACTTGTAAGTGGGGTTGGAAACGCTTTTCAGGATCAGTACTGGGCTCAAAACAATGCAGCCCTGAGGTCTCTCATGAAAGCAGGTGGTTAAATAGAAATTCGCTGCTCAGCTGACCCGGTAGGAGCAAACGTATGCCAAGAATGTACTCAGAATGAGCTTTTCAGTGAAGAGAAGCCAGGCACATTTTAGCTAGTTTTACTTGTAAGTGGGGTTGGAAACGCTTTTCAGGATCAGTACTGGGCTCAAACCATGCAGCCCTGAGGTCTCTCGTGATAGCAGGTGGTTAAATAGAAATTCGCTGCTCAGCTGACCCGGCAGGAGCAAACGTATGCGAAAAATGTACTCAGAATGAGCTTTTCAGTGAAGAGAAGCCAGGCACATTTTAGCTAGTTTTACTTGTAAGTGGGGTTGGAAATGCTTTTCAGGCTCAGTACTGGGCTCAAAACATGCAGTTCTGAGGTCTCTCAGGAAAGCAGGTGGTTAAATGGAAATTCGCTGCTCAGCTGACCCGGTAGGAGCAAACGTATGTCAAAAATGTACAGAGAATGAGCTTTTCAGTGAATAGCAGCCAGGCACATTTTAGCTAGTTTTACTTGTAAGTGGGGTTGGAAACGCTTTTCAGGATCAGTACTGGGCTCAAAACATGCAGCCCTGAGGTCTCTCATGATAGCAGGTGGTTAAATAGAAATTCGCTGCTCAGCTGACCCGGCAGGAGCAAACGTATGCTAAAAATGTACTCAGAATGAGCTTTTCAGTGAAGAGAAGCCAGGCACATTTTAGCTAGTTTTACTTGTAAGTGGGGTTGGAAATGCTTTTCAGGCTAAGTACTGGGCTCAAAACATGCAGCCCTGAGGTCTCTCGTGAAAGCAGGTGGTTAGAAATTCGCTGCTCAGCTGACCCGGCAGGAGCAAACGTATGCTAAAAATGTACACAGAATGAGCTTTTCAGTGAAAAGCAACCAGGCACATTTTAGCTAGTTTTACTTGTAAGTGGGGTTGGAAACGCTTTTCAGGATCCGTACTGGGCTCAAAACATGCAGCCATGAGGTCTCTCATGATAGCAGGTGGTTAAATAGAAATTCACTGCTCAGCTGACCCAGCAGGAGCAAACGTATGCTAAAAATGTACTCAGAATGAGCTTTTCAGTGGAGAGAAGCCAGGCACATTTTAGCTAGTTTTACTTGTAAGTGGGGTTGGAAACGCTTTTCAAAATCAGTACTGGGCTCAAACCATGCAGCGCTGAGGTCTCTCGTGATAGCAGGTGGTTAAATAGAAATTCGCTGCTCAGCTGACCCGGCAGGAGCAAACGTATGCGAAAAATGTACTCAGAATGAGCTTTTCAGTGAAGAGAAGCCAGGCACATTTTAGCTAGTTTTACTTGTAAGTGGGGTTGGAAATGCTTTTCAGGCTCAGTACTGGGCTCAAAACATGCAGCTCTGAGGTCTCTCATGATAGCAGGTGGTTAAATAGAAATTCGCTGCTCAGCTGACCCGGCAGGAGCAAACGTATGCTTAAAATGTACTCAGAATGAGCTTTTCAGTGAAGAGAAGCCAGGCACATTTTAGCTAGTTTTACTTGTAAGTAGGGTTGGAAATGCTTTTCAGGCTCAGTACTGGGCTCAAAACATGCAGCCCTGAGGTCTCTCATGAAGGCAGGTGGTTAAATAGAAATTCGCTGCTCAGCTGACCCGGTAGGAGCAAACGTATGCCAAAAATGTACACAGAATGAGCTTTTCAGTGAATAGCAGCCAGGCACATTTTAGCTAGTTTTACTTGTAAGTGGGGTTGGAAACGCTTTTCAGGATCAGTACTGGGCTCAAAACATGCAGCCCTGAGGTCTCTCATGAAAGCAGGTGGTTAAAAAGAAATTCGCTGCTCAGCTGACCCGGTAGGAGCAAACGTATGCCAAAAATGTACACAGAATGAGCTTTTCAGTGAATAGCAGCCAGGCACATTTTAGCTAGTTTTACTTGTAAGTGGCGTTGGAAACGCTTTTCAGGATCAGTACTGGGCTCAAAACATGCAGCCCTGAGGTCTCTCATGATAGCAGGTGGTTAAATAAAAATTTGCTGCTCAGCTGACCCGGCAGGAGCAAACGTATGCTAAAAATGTACTCAGAATTAGCTTTTCAGTGAAGAGAAGCCAGGCACATTTTAGCTAGTTTTACTTGTAAGTGGGGTTGGAAACACTTTTCAGGCTCAGTACTGGGCTCAAAACATGCAGCCCTGAGGTCTCTCATGAAAGCAGGTGGTTAAATAGAAATTCGCTGCTCAGCTGACCCGGCAGGAGCAAACGTATGCTAAAAATGTACTCAGAATGAGCTTTTCAGTGAAGAGAAGCCAGGCACATTTTAGCTAGTTTTACTTGTAAGTGGGGTTGGAAATGCTTTTCAGGCTCAGTACTGGGCTCAAAACATGCAGTTCTGAGGTCTCTCATGAAAGCAGGTGGTTAAATAGAAATTCGCTGCTCAGCTGACCCGGTAGGAGCAAACGTATGCGAAAAATGTACTCAGAATGAGCTTTTCAGTGAAGAGAAGCCAGGCACATTTTAGCTAGTTTTACTTGTAAGTGGGGTTGAAAATGCTTTTCAGGCTCAGTACTGGGCTCAAAACATGCAGCTTCGAGGTCTCTCATGAAAGCAGGTGGTTAAATAGAAATTCGCAGCTCAGCTGACCTGGTAGGAGCAAACGTATGCCAAAAATGTACTCAGAATGAGCTTTTCAGTGAATAGCAGCCAGGCTCATTTTAGCTAGTTTTACTTGTAAGTGGGGTCGGAAACGCTTTTCAGGATCAGTACTGGGCTCAAAACATGCAGCCCTGAGGTCTCTCATGATAGCAGGTGGTTAAATAAAAATGTGCTGCTCAGCTGACCCGGCAGGAGCAAATGTATGCTAAAAATGTACTCAGAATGAGCTTTTAGTGAAGAGAAGCCAGGCACATTTTAGCTAGTTTTACTTGTAAGTGGGGTTGGAAATGCTTTTCAGGCTCAGTACTGGGCTCAAAACATGCAGTTCTGAGGTCTCTCATGAAAGCAGGTGGTTAAATAGAAATTCGCTGCTCAGCTGACCCGGTAGGAGCAAACGTATGCCAAAAATGTACAGAGAATGAGCTTTTCAGTGAATAGCAGCCAGGCACATTTTAGCTAGTTTTACTTGTAAGTGGGGTTGGAAACGCTTCTCAGGATCAGTACTGGGCTCAAAACATGCAGCCCTGAGGTCTCTCATGATATAGCAGGTGGTTAAATAGAAATTCGCTGCTCAGCTGACCCGGCAGGAGCAAACGTATGCTAAAAATGTACTCAGAATGAGCTTTTCAGTGAAGAGAAGCCAGGCACATTTTAGCTAGTTTTACTTGTAAGTGGGGTTGGAAATGCTTTTCAGGCTCAGTACTGGGCTCAAAACATGCAGCTCTGAGGTCTCTCATGATAGCAGGTGGTTAAATAGAAATTCGCTGCTCAGCTGACCCGGTAGGAGCAAACGTATGCCAAAAATGTACAGAGAATGAGCTTTTCAGTGAATAGCAGCCAGGCACATTTTAGCTAGTTTTACTTGTAAGTGGGGTTGGAAACGCTTTTCAGGATCAGTACTGGTCTCAAAACATGCAGCCCTGAGGTCTCTCATGATAGCAGGTGGTTAAATAGAAATTCGCTGCTCAGCTGACCCGGCAGGAGCAAACGTATGCTAAAAATGTACTCAGAATGAGCTTTTCAGTGAAGAGAAGCCAGGCACATTTTAGCTAGTTTTACTTGTAAGTGGGGTTGGAAATGCTTTTCAGGCTCAGTACTGGGCTCAAAACATGCATCCCTGAGGTCTCTCATGAAAGCAGGTGGTTAAATAGAAATTTGCTGCTCAGCTGACCCGGTAGGAGCAAACGTATGCCAAAAATGTACACAGAATGAGCTTTTCAGTGAATAGCAGCCAGGCACATTTTAGCTAGTTTTATCTGTAAGTGGGGTTGGAAATGCTTTTCAGGCTCAGTACTGGGCTCAAAACATGCAGCCCTGAGGTCTCTCATGAAGGCAGGTGGTTTAATAGAAATTCGCTGCTCAGGTGACCCGGTAGGAGCAAACGTATGCCAAAAATGTACACAGAATGAGCTTTTCAGTGAATAGCAGCCAGGCACATTTTAGCTAGTTTTACTTGTAAGTGGGGTTGGAAACGCTTTTCAGGATCAGTACTGGGCTCAAAACATGCAGCCCTGAGGTCTCTCATGAAAGCAGATGGTTAAATAGAAATTCGCTGCTCAGCTGACCCGGTAGGAGCAAACGTATGCCAAAAATGTACACAGAATGAGCTTTTCAGTGAATAGCAGCCAGGCACATTTTAGCTAGTTTTACTTGTAAGTGGGGTTGGAAACGCTTTTCAGGATCAGTACTGGGCTCAAAACATGCAGCCCTGAGGTCTCTCATGAAAGCAGGTGGTTAAATAGAAATTCGCTTCTCAGCTGACCCGGCAGGAGCAAACGTATGCTAAAAATGTACTCAGAATGAGCTTTTCAGTGAAGAGAAGCCAGGCACATTTTAGCTAGTTTTACTTGTAAGTGGTGTTGGAAATGCTTTTCAGGCTCAGTACTGGGCTCAAAACATGCAGCCCTGAGGTCTCTCATGAAGGCAGGTGGTTAAATAGAAATTCGCTGCTCAGCTGACCCGGTAGGAGCAAACGTATGCCAAAAATGTACACAGAATGAGCTTTTCAGTGAATAGCAGCCAGCCACATTTTAGCTAGTTTTACTTGTAAGTGGGGTTGGAAATGCTTTTCAGGCTCAGTACTGGGCTCAAAACATGCAGCCCTGAGGTCTCTCATGAAAGCAGGTGGTTAAATAGAAATTCGCTGCTCAGCTGACCCGGCAGGAGCAAACGTATGCTAAAAATGTACTCAGAATGAGCTTTTCAGTGAAGAGAAGCCAGGCACATTTTAGCTAGTTTTACTTGTAAGTGGGGTTGGAAATGCTTTTCAGGCTCAGTACTGGGCTCAAAACATGCAGTTCTGAGGTCTCTCATGAAAGCAGGTGGTTAAATAGAAATTCGCTGCTCAGCTGACCCGGTAGGAGCAAACGTATGCGAAAAATGTACTCAGAATGAGCTTTTCAGTGAAGAGAAGCCAGGCACATTTTAGCTAGTTTTACTTGTAAGTGGGGTTGGAAATGCTTTTCAGGCTCAGTACTGGGCTCAAAACATGCAGCTTCGAGGTCTCTCATGAAAGCAGGTGGTTAAATAGAAATTCGCAGCTCAGCTGACCTGGTAGGAGCAAACGTATGCCAAAAATGTACTCAGAATGAGCTTTTCAGTGAATAGCAGCCAGGCTCATTTTAGCTAGTTTTACTTGTAAGTGGGGTCGGAAACGCTTTTCAGGATCAGTACTGGGCTCAAAACATGCAGCCCTGAGGTCTCTCATGATAGCAGGCGGTTAAATAAAAATGTGCTGCTCAGCTGACCCGGCAGGAGCAAATGTATGCTAAAAATGTACTCAGAATGAGCTTTTAGTGAAGAGAAGCCAGGCACATTTTAGCTAGTTTTACTTGTAAGTGGGGTTGGAAATGCTTTTCAGGCTCAGTACTGGGCTCAAAACATGCAGTTCTGAGGTCTCTCATGAAAGCAGGTGGTTAAATAGAAATTCGCTGCTCAGCTGACCCGGTAGGAGCAAACGTATGCCAAAAATGTACAGAGAATGAGCTTTTCAGTGAATAGCAGCCAGGCACATTTTAGCTAGTTTTACTTGTAAGTGGGGTTGGAAACGCTTCTCAGGATCAGTACTGGGCTCAAAACATGCAGCCCTGAGGTCTCTCATGATATAGCAGGTGGTTAAATAGAAATTCGCTGCTCAGCTGACCCGGCAGGAGCAAACGTATGCTAAAAATGTACTCAGAATGAGCTTTTCAGTGAAGAGAAGCCAGGCACATTTTAGCTAGTTTTACTTGTAAGTGGGGTTGGAAATGCTTTTCAGGCTCAGTACTGGGCTCAAAACATGCAGCTCTGAGGTCTCTCATGATAGCAGGTGGTTAAATAGAAATTCGCTGCTCAGCTGACCCGGTAGGAGCAAACGTATGCCAAAAATGTACAGAGAATGAGCTTTTCAGTGAATAGCAGCCAGGCACATTTTAGCTAGTTTTACTTGTAAGTGGGGTTGGAAACGCTTTTCAGGATCAGTACTGGTCTCAAAACATGCAGCCCTGAGGTCTCTCATGATAGCAGGTGGTTAAATAGAAATTCGCTGCTCAGCTGACCCGGCAGGAGCAAACGTATGCTAAAAATGTACTCAGAATGAGCTTTTCAGTGAAGAGAAGCCAGGCACATTTTAGCTAGTTTTACTTGTAAGTGGGGTTGGAAATGCTTTTCAGGCTCAGTACTGGGCTCAAAACATGCATCCCTGAGGTCTCTCATGAAAGCAGGTGGTTAAATAGAAATTTGCTGCTCAGCTGACCCGGTAGGAGCAAACGTATGCCAAAAATGTACACAGAATGAGCTTTTCAGTGAATAGCAGCCAGGCACATTTTAGCTAGTTTTATCTGTAAGTGGGGTTGGAAATGCTTTTCAGGCTCAGTACTGGGCTCAAAACATGCAGCCCTGAGGTCTCTCATGAAGGCAGGTGGTTTAATAGAAATTCGCTGCTCAGGTGACCCGGTAGGAGCAAACGTATGCCAAAAATGTACACAGAATGAGCTTTTCAGTGAATAGCAGCCAGGCACATTTTAGCTAGTTTTACTTGTAAGTGGGGTTGGAAACGCTTTTCAGGATCAGTACTGGGCTCAAAACATGCAGCCCTGAGGTCTCTCATGAAAGCAGATGGTTAAATAGAAATTCGCTGCTCAGCTGACCCGGTAGGAGCAAACGTATGCCAAAAATGTACACAGAATGAGCTTTTCAGTGAATAGCAGCCAGGCACATTTTAGCTAGTTTTACTTGTAAGTGGGGTTGGAAACGCTTTTCAGGATCAGTACTGGGCTCAAAACATGCAGCCCTGAGGTCTCTCATGAAAGCAGGTGGTTAAATAGAAATTCGCTTCTCAGCTGACCCGGCAGGAGCAAACGTATGCTAAAAATGTACTCAGAATGAGCTTTTCAGTGAAGAGAAGCCAGGCACATTTTAGCTAGTTTTACTTGTAAGTGGTGTTGGAAATGCTTTTCAGGCTCAGTACTGGGCTCAAAACATGCAGCCCTGAGGTCTCTCATGAAGGCAGGTGGTTAAATAGAAATTCGCTGCTCAGCTGACCCGGTAGGAGCAAACGTATGCCAAAAATGTACACAGAATGAGCTTTTCAGTGAATAGCAGCCAGCCACATTTTAGCTAGTTTTACTTGTAAGTGGGGTTGGAAATGCTTTTCAGGCTCAGTACTGGGCTCAAAACATGCAGCCCTGAGGTCTCTCATGAAGGCAGGTGGTTAAATAGAAATTCGCTGCTCAGCTGACCCGGTAGGAGCAAACGTATGCCAAAAATGTACACAGAATGAGCTTTTCAGTGAATAGCAGCCAGGCACATTTTAGCTAGTTTTACTTGTAAGTGGGGTTGGAAACGCTTTTCAGGATCAGTACTGGGCTCAAAACATGCAGCCCTGAGGTCTCTCATGATAGCAGGTGGTTAAATAAAAATTTGCTGCTCAGCTGACCCGGCAGGAGCAAAGGTATGCTAAAAATGGACTCAGAATGAGCTTTTCAGTGAAGAGAAGCCAGGCACATTTTAGCTAGTTTTACTTGTAAGTGGGGTTGGAAACACTTTTCAGGCTCAGTACTGGGCTCAAAACATGCAGCCCTGAGGTCTCTCGTGATAGCAGGTGGTTAAATAGAAATTCGCTGCTCAGCTGACCCGGCAGGAGCAAACGTATGCGAAAAATGTACTCAGAATGAGCTTTTCAGTGAAGAGAAGCCAGGCACATTTTAGCTAGTTTTACTTGTAAGTGGGGTTGGAAATGCTTTTCAGGCTCAGTACAGGGCTCAAAACATGCAGCTCTGAGGTCTCTCATGAAAGCAGGTGGTTAAATAGAAATTCGCTGCTCAGCTGACCCGGTAGGAGCAAACGTATGCCAAAAATGTACAGAGAATGAGCTTTTCAGTGAATAGCAGCCAGGCACATTTTAGCTAGTTTTACTTGTAAGTGGGGTTGGAAATGCTTTTCAGGCTCAGTACTGGGCTCAAAACATGCAGCCCTGAGGTCTCTCAGGAAAGCAGGTGGTTAAATAGAAATTCGCTGCTCAGCTGACCCGAGCAAACGTATGCCAAAAATGTACACAGAATGAGCTTTTCAGTGAATAGCAGCCAGGCACATTTTAGCTAGTTTTACTTGTAAGTGGGGTTGGAAACGCTTTTCAGGATCAGTACTGGGCTCAAAACATGCAGCCCTGAGGTCTCTCATGAAAGCAGGTGGTTAAATAGAAATTCGCTGCTCAGCTGACCCGGTAGGAGCAAACGTATGCCAAAAATGTACACAGAATGAGCTTTCCAGTGAATAGAAGCCAGGCACATTTTAGCTAGTTTTACTTGTAAGTGGGGTTGGAAACGCTTTTCAGGATCAGTACTGGGCTCAAAACAATGCAGCCCTGAGGTCTCTCATGAAAGCAGGTGGTTAAATAGAAATTCGCTGCTCAGCTGACCCGGTAGGAGCAAACGTATGCCAAGAATGTACTCAGAATGAGCTTTTCAGTGAAGAGAAGCCAGGCACATTTTAGCTAGTTTTACTTGTAAGTGGGGTTGGAAACGCTTTTCAGGATCAGTACTGGGCTCAAACCATGCAGCCCTGAGGTCTCTCGTGATAGCAGGTGGTTAAATAGAAATTCGCTGCTCAGCTGACCCGGCAGGAGCAAACGTATGCGAAAAATGTACTCAGAATGAGCTTTTCAGTGAAGAGAAGCCAGGCACATTTTAGCTAGTTTTACTTGTAAGTGGGGTTGGAAATGCTTTTCAGGCTCAGTACTGGGCTCAAAACATGCAGTTCTGAGGTCTCTCAGGAAAGCAGGTGGTTAAATGGAAATTCGCTGCTCAGCTGACCCGGTAGGAGCAAACGTATGTCAAAAATGTACAGAGAATGAGCTTTTCAGTGAATAGCAGCCAGGCACATTTTAGCTAGTTTTACTTGTAAGTGGGGTTGGAAACGCTTTTCAGGATCAGTACTGGGCTCAAAACATGCAGCCCTGAGGTCTCTCATGATAGCAGGTGGTTAAATAGAAATTCGCTGCTCAGCTGACCCGGCAGGAGCAAACGTATGCTAAAAATGTACTCAGAATGAGCTTTTCAGTGAAGAGAAGCCAGGCACATTTTAGCTAGTTTTACTTGTAAGTGGGGTTGGAAATGCTTTTCAGGCTAAGTACTGGGCTCAAAACATGCAGCCCTGAGGTCTCTCGTGAAAGCAGGTGGTTAGAAATTCGCTGCTCAGCTGACCCGGCAGGAGCAAACGTATGCTAAAAATGTACACAGAATGAGCTTTTCAGTGAAAAGCAACCAGACACATTTTAGCTAGTTTTACTTGTAAGTGGGGTTGGAAACGCTTTTCAGGATCCGTACTGGGCTCAAAACATGCAGCCATGAGGTCTCTCATGATAGCAGGTGGTTAAATAGAAATTCACTGCTCAGCTGACCCGGCAGGAGCAAACGTATGCTAAAAATGTACTCAGAATGAGCTTTTCAGTGGAGAGAAGCCAGGCACATTTTAGCTAGTTTTACTTGTAAGTGGGGTTGGAAACGCTTTTCAAAATCAGTACTGGGCTCAAACCATGCAGCCCTGAGGTCTCTCGTGATAGCAGGTGGTTAAATAGAAATTCGCTGCTCAGCTGACCCGGCAGGAGCAAACGTATGCGAAAAATGTACTCAGAATGAGCTTTTCAGTGAAGAGAAGCCAGGCACATTTTAGCTAGTTTTACTTGTAAGTGGGGTTGGAAATGCTTTTCAGGCTCAGTACTGGGCTCAAAACATGCAGCTCTGAGGTCTCTCATGATAGCAGGTGGTTAAATAGAAATTCGCTGCTCAGCTGACCCGGCAGGAGCAAACGTATGCTTAAAATGTACTCAGAATGAGCTTTTCAGTGAAGAGAAGCCAGGCACATTTTAGCTAGTTTTACTTGTAAGTAGGGTTGGAAATGCTTTTCAGGCTCAGTACTGGGCTCAAAACATGCAGCCCTGAGGTCTCTCATGAAGGCAGGTGGTTAAATAGAAATTCGCTGCTCAGCTGACCCGGTAGGAGCAAACGTATGCCAAAAATGTACACAGAATGAGCTTTTCAGTGAATAGCAGCCAGGCACATTTTAGCTAGTTTTACTTGTAAGTGGGGTTGGAAACGCTTTTCAGGATCAGTACTGGGCTCAAAACATGCAGCCCAGAGGTCTCTCATGAAAGCAGGTGGTTAAAAAGAAATTCGCTGCTCAGCTGACCCGGTAGGAGCAAACGTATGCCAAAAATGTACACAGAATGAGCTTTTCAGTGAATAGCAGCCAGGCACATTTTAGCTAGTTTTACTTGTAAGTGGCGTTGGAAACGCTTTTCAGGATCAGTACTGGGCTCAAAACATGCAGCCCTGAGGTCTCTCATGATAGCAGGTGGTTAAATAAAAATTTGCTGCTCAGCTGACCCGGCAGGAGCAAACGTATGCTAAAAATGTACTCAGAATGAGCTTTTCAGTGAAGAGAAGCCAGGCACATTTTAGCTAGTTTTACTTGTAAGTGGGGTTGGAAACACTTTTCAGGCTCAGTACTGGGCTCAAAACATGCAGCCCTGAGGTCTCTCATGAAAGCAGGTGGTTAAATAGAAATTCGCTGCTCAGCTGACCCGGCAGGAGCAAACGTATGCTAAAAATGTACTCAGAATGAGCTTTTCAGTGAAGAGAAGCCAGGCACATTTTAGCTAGTTTTACTTGTAAGTGGGGTTGGAAATGCTTTTCAGGCTCAGTACGGGGCTCAAAACATGCAGTTCTGAGGTCTCTCATGAAAGCAGGTGGTTAAATAGAAATTCGCTGCTCAGCTGACCCGGTAGGAGCAAACGTATGCGAAAAATGTACTCAGAATGAGCTTTTCAGTGAAGAGAAGCCAGGCACATTTTAGCTAGTTTTACTTGTAAGTGGGGTTGGAAATGCTTTTCAGGCTCAGTACTGGGCTCAAAACATGCAGCTTCGAGGTCTCTCATGAAAGCAGGTGGTTAAATAGAAATTCGCAGCTCAGCTGACCTGGTAGGAGCAAACGTATGCCAAAAATGTACTCAGAATGAGCTTTTCAGTGAATAGCAGCCAGGCTCATTTTAGCTAGTTTTACTTGTAAGTGGGGTCGGAAACGCTTTTCAGGATCAGTACTGGGCTCAAAACATGCAGCCCTGAGGTCTCTCATGATAGCAGGTGGTTAAATAAAAATTTGCTGCTCAGCTGACCCGGCAGGAGCAAATGTATGCTAAAAATGTACTCAGAATGAGCTTTTAGTGAAGAGAAGCCAGGCACATTTTAGCTAGTTTTACTTGTAAGTGGGGTTGGAAATGCTTTTCAGGCTCAGTACTGGGCTCAAAACATGCAGTTCTGAGGTCTCTCATGAAAGCAGGTGGTTAAATAGAAATTCGCTGCTCAGCTGACCCGGTAGGAGCAAACGTATGCCAAAAATGTACAGAGAATGAGCTTTTCAGTGAATAGCAGCCAGGCACATTTTAGCTAGTTTTACTTGTAAGTGGGGTTGGAAACGCTTCTCAGGATCAGTACTGGGCTCAAAACATGCAGCCCTGAGGTCTCTCATGATATAGCAGGTGGTTAAATAGAAATTCGCTGCTCAGCTGACCCGGCAGGAGCAAACGTATGCTAAAAATGTACTCAGAATGAGCTTTTCAGTGAAGAGAAGCCAGGCACATTTTAGCTAGTTTTACTTGTAAGTGGGGTTGGAAATGCTTTTCAGGCTCAGTACTGGGCTCAAAACATGCAGCTCTGAGGTCTCTCATGATAGCAGGTGGTTAAATAGAAATTCGCTGCTCAGCTGACCCGGTAGGAGCAAACGTATGCCAAAAATGTACAGAGAATGAGCTTTTCAGTGAATAGCAGCCAGGCACATTTTAGCTAGTTTTACTTGTAAGTGGGGTTGGAAACGCTTTTCAGGATCAGTACTGGTCTCAAAACATGCAGCCCTGAGGTCTCTCATGATAGCAGGTGGTTAAATAGAAATTCGCTGCTCAGCTGACCCGGCAGGAGCAAACGTATGCTAAAAATGTACTCAGAATGAGCTTTTCAGTGAAGAGAAGCCAGGCACATTTTAGCTAGTTTTACTTGTAAGTGGGGTTGGAAACGCTTTTCAGGATCAGTACTGGGCTCAAACCATGCAGCCCTGAGGTCTCTCGTGATAGCAGGTGGTTAAATAGAAATTCGCTGCTCAGCTGACCCGGCAGGAGCAAACGTATGCGAAAAATGTACTCAGAATGAGCTTTTCAGTGAAGAGAAGCCAGGCACATTTTAGCTAGTTTTACTTGTAAGTGGGGTTGGAAATGCTTTTCAGGCTCAGTACAGGGCTCAAAACATGCAGCTCTGAGGTCTCTCATGAAAACAGGTGGTTAAATAGAAATTCGCTGCTCAGCTGACCCGGTAGGAGCAAACGTATGCCAAAAATGTACAGAGAATGAGCTTTTCAGTGAATAGCAGCCAGGCACATTTTAGCTAGTTTTACTTGTAAGTGGGGTTGGAAATGCTTTTCAGGCTCAGTACTGGGCTCAAAACATGCAGCCCTGAGGTCTCTCATGAAAGCAGGTGGTTAAATAGAAATTCGCTGCTCAGCTGACCCGGCAGGAGCAAACGTATGCTTAAAATGTACTCAGAATGAGCTTTGCAGTGGAGAAGCCAGGCACATTTTAGCTAGTTTTACTTGTAAGTGGGGTTGGAAATGCTTTTCAGGCTCAGTACTGGGCTCAAAACATGCAGCCCTGAGGTGTCTCATGAAAGCAGGTGGTTAAATAGAAATTCGCTGCTCAGCTGACCCGGTAGGAGCAAACGTATGCCAAAAATGTACACAGAATGAGCTTTTCAGTGAATAGCAGCCAGGCACATTTTAGCTAGTTTTACTTGTAAGTGGGGTTGGAAACGCTTTTCAGGATCAGTACAGGGCTCAAAACATGCAGCCCTGAGGTCTCTCATGATAGCAGGTGGTTAAATAGAAATTCGCTGCTCAGCTGACCCGGCAGGAGCAAACGTATGCTAAAAATGTACTCAGAATGAGCTTTTCAGTGAAGAGAAGCCAGGCACATTTTAGCTAGTTTTACTTGTAAGTGGGGTTGGAAATGCTTTTCAGGCTCAGTACTGGGCTCAAAACATGCAGCCCTGAGGTCTCTCATGAAAGCAGGTGGTTAAATAGAAATTCGCTGCTCAGCTGACCCGGCAGGAACAAACGTATGCTAAAAATGTACTCAGAATGAGCTTTTAGTGAAGAGAAGCCAGGCACATTTTAGCTAGTTTTACTTGTAAGTGGGGTTGGAAACGCTTTTCAGGATCAGTACTGGGCTCAAACCATGCAGCCCTGAGGTCTCTCATGAAAGCAGGTGGTTAAATAGAAATTTGCAGCTCAGCTGACCTGGTAGGAGCAAACGTATGCCAAAAATGTACACAGAATGAGCTTTTCAGTGAATAGCAGCCAGGCACATTTTAGCTAGTTTTACTTGTAAGTGGGGTTGGAAACGCTTTTCAGGATCAGTACTGGGCTCAAAACATGCAGCCCTGAGGTCTCTCATGATAGCAGGTGGTTAAATAAAAATTTGCTGCTCAGCTGACCCGGCAGGAGCAAACGTATGCTAAAAATGTACTCAGAATGAGCTTTTCAGTGAAGAGAAGCCAGGCACATTTTAGCTAGTTTTACTTGTAAGTGGGGTTGGAAACACTTTTCAGGCTCAGTACTGGGCTCAAAACATGCAGCCCTGAGGTCTCTCATGAAAGCAGGTGGTTAAATAGAAATTCGCTGCTCAGCTGACCCGGCAGGAGCAAACGTATGCTAAAAATGTACTCAGAATGAGCTTTTCAGTGAAGAGAAGCCAGGCACATTTTAGCTAGTTTTACTTGTAAGTGGGGTTGGAAATGCTTTTCAGGCTCAGTACTGGGCTCAAAACATGCAGCCCTGAGGTCTCTCATGAAAGCAGGTGGTTAAATAGAAATTCGCTGCTCAGCTGACCCGGTAGGAGCAAACGTATGCCAAAAATGTACAGAGAATGAGCTTTTCAGTGAATAGCAGCCAGGCACATTTTAGCTAGTTTTACTTGTAAGTGGGGTTGGAAACGCTTTTCAGGATCAGTACTGGGCTCAAAACATGCAGCCCTGAGGTCTCTCATGATAGCAGGTGGTTAAATAGAAATTCGCTGCTCAGCTGACCCGGCAGGAGCAAACGTATGCTAAAAATGTACTCAGAATGAGCTTTTCAGTGAAGAGAAGTCAGGCACATTTTAGCTAGTTTTACTTGTAAGTGGGGTTGGAAATGCTTTTCAGGCTCAGTACTGGGCTCAAAACATGCAGCCCTGAGGTCTCTCGTGAAAGCAGGTGGTTAGAAATTCGCTGCTCAGCTGACCCGGTAGGAGCAAACGTATGGCAAAAATGTACACAGAATGAGCTTTTCAGTGAAAAGCAGCCAGGCACATTTTAGCTAGTTTTACTTGTAAGTGGGGTTGGAAACGCTTTTCAGGATCCAATACTGGGCTCAAAACATGCAGCCCTGAGGTCTCCCATGATAGCAGGTGGTTAAATAGAAATTCGCTGCTCAGCTGACCCAGCAGGAGCAAACGTATGCTAAAAATGTACTCAGAATGAGCTTTTCAGTGAATAGCAGCCAGGCACATTTTAGCTAGTTTTACTTGTAAGTGGGGTTGGAAACGCTTTTCAGGATCAGTACTGGGCTCAAAACATGCAGCCCTGAGGTCTCACATGATAGCAGGTGGTTAAATAGAAATTCGGTGCTCAGCTGACACGGCAGGAGCAAACGTATGCTAAAAATGTACTCAGAATGAGCTTTTCAGTGAATAGCAGCCAGGCACATTTTAGCTAATTTTACTTGTAAGTGGGGTTGGAAACGCTTTTCAGGATCAGTACTGGGCTCAAAACAATGCAGCCCTGAGGTCTCTCATGAAAGCAGGTGGTTAAATAGAAATTCGCTGCTCAGCTGACCCGGTAGGAGCAAACGTATGCCAAAAATGTACACAGAATGAGCTTTTCAGTGAATAGCAGCCAGGCACATTTTAGCTAGTTTTACTTGTAAGTGGGGTTGGAAACGCTTTTCAGGATCAGTACTGGGCTCAAAACATGCAGCCCTGAGGTCTCTCATGATAGCAGGTGGTTAAATAAAAATTTGCTGCTCAGCTGACCCGGCAGGAGCAAACGTATGCTAAAAATGTACTCAGAATGAGCTTTTCAGTGAAGAGAAGCCAGGCACATTTTAGCTAGTTTTACTTGTAAGTGGGGTTGGAAACACTTTTCAGGCTCAGTACTGGGCTCAAAACATGCAGCCCTGAGGTCTCTCATGAAAGCAGGTGGTTAAATAGAAATTCGCTGCTCAGCTGACCCGGCAGGAGCAAACGTATGCTAAAAATGTACTCAGAATGAGCTTTTCAGTGAAGAGAAGCCAGGCACATTTTAGCTAGTTTTACTTGTAAGTGGGGTTGGAAATGCTTTTCAGGCTCAGTACTGGGCTCAAAACATGCAGCCCTGAGGTCTCTCATGAAAGCAGGTGGTTAAATAGAAATTCGCTGCTCAGCTGACCCGGTAGGAGCAAACGTATGCCAAAAATGTACAGAGAATGAGCTTTTCAGTGAATAGCAGCCAGGCACATTTTAGCTAGTTTTACTTGTAAGTGGGGTTGGAAACGCTTTTCAGGATCAGTACTGGGCTCAAAACATGCAGCCCTGAGGTCTCTCATGATAGCAGGTGGTTAAATAGAAATTCGCTGCTCAGCTGACCCGGCAGGAGCAAACGTATGCTAAAAATGTACTCAGAATGAGCTTTTCAGTGAAGAGAAGTCAGGCACATTTTAGCTAGTTTTACTTGTAAGTGGGGTTGGAAATGCTTTTCAGGCTCAGTACTGGGCTCAAAACATGCAGCCCTGAGGTCTCTCGTGAAAGCAGGTGGTTAGAAATTCGCTGCTCAGCTGACCCGGTAGGAGCAAACGTATGGCAAAAATGTACACAGAATGAGCTTTTCAGTGAAAAGCAGCCAGGCACATTTTAGCTAGTTTTACTTGTAAGTGGGGTTGGAAACGCTTTTCAGGATCCAATACTGGGCTCAAAACATGCAGCCCTGAGGTCTCCCATGATAGCAGGTGGTTAAATAGAAATTCGCTGCTCAGCTGACCCAGCAGGAGCAAACGTATGCTAAAAATGTACTCAGAATGAGCTTTTCAGTGAATAGCAGCCAGGCACATTTTAGCTAGTTTTACTTGTAAGTGGGGTTGGAAACGCTTTTCAGGATCAGTACTGGGCTCAAAACATGCAGCCCTGAGGTCTCACATGATAGCAGGTGGTTAAATAGAAATTCGCTGCTCAGCTGACACGGCAGGAGCAAACGTATGCTAAAAATGTACTCAGAATGAGCTTTTCAGTGAATAGCAGCCAGGCACATTTTAGCTAATTTTACTTGTAAGTGGGGTTGGAAACGCTTTTCAGGATCAGTACTGGGCTCAAAACAATGCAGCCCTGAGGTCTCTCATGAAAGCAGGTGGTTAAATAGAAATTCGCTGCTCAGCTGACCCGGTAGGAGCAAACGTATGCCAAGAATGTACTCAGAATGAGCTTTTCAGTGAAGAGAAGCCAGGCACATTTTAGCTAGTTTTACTTGTAAGTGGGGTTGGAAACGCTTTTCAGGATCAGTACTGGGCTCAAACCATGCAGCCCTGAGGTCTCTCGTGATAGCAGGTGGTTAAATAGAAATTCGCTGCTCAGCTGACCCGGCAGGAGCAAACGTATGCGAAAAATGTACTCAGAATGAGCTTTTCAGTGAAGAGAAGCCAGGCACATTTTAGCTAGTTTTACTTGTAAGTGGGGTTGGAAATGCTTTTCAGGCTCAGTACTGGGCTCAAAACATGCAGTTCTGAGGTCTCTCAGGAAAGCAGGTGGTTAAATGGAAATTCGCTGCTCAGCTGACCCGGTAGGAGCAAACGTATGTCAAAAATGTACAGAGAATGAGCTTTTCAGTGAATAGCAGCCAGGCACATTTTAGCTAGTTTTACTTGTAAGTGGGGTTGGAAACACTTTTCAGGATCAGTACTGGGCTCAAAACATGCAGCCCTGAGGTCTCTCATGATAGCAGGTGGTTAAATAGAAATTCGCTGCTCAGCTGACCCGGCAGGAGCAAACGTATGCTAAAAATGTACTCAGAATGAGCTTTTCAGTGAAGAGAAGCCAGGCACATTTTAGCTAGTTTTACTTGTAAGTGGGGTTGGAAATGCTTTTCAGGCTAAGTACTGGGCTCAAAACATGCAGCCCTGAGGTCTCTCGTGAAAGCAGGTGGTTAGAAATTCGCTGCTCAGCTGACCCGGCAGGAGCAAACGTATGCTAAAAATGTACACAGAATGAGCTTTTCAGTGAAAAGCAACCAGGCACATTTTAGCTAGTTTTACTTGTAAGTGGGGTTGGAAACGCTTTTCAGGATCCGTACTGGGCTCAAAACATGCAGCCATGAGGTCTCTCATGATAGCAGGTGGTTAAATAGAAATTCACTGCTCAGCTGACCCAGCAGGAGCAAACGTATGCTAAAAATGTACTCAGAATGAGCTTTTCAGTGGAGAGAAGCCAGGCACATTTTAGCTAGTTTTACTTGTAAGTGGGGTTGGAAACGCTTTTCAAAATCAGTACTGGGCTCAAACCATGCAGCCCTGAGGTCTCTCGTGATAGCAGGTGGTTAAATAGAAATTCGCTGCTCAGCTGACCCGGCAGGAGCAAACGTATGCGAAAAATGTACTCAGAATGAGCTTTTCAGTGAAGAGAAGCCAGGCACATTTTAGCTAGTTTTACTTGTAAGTGGGGTTGGAAATGCTTTTCAGGCTCAGTACTGGGCTCAAAACATGCAGCTCTGAGGTCTCTCATGATAGCAGGTGGTTAAATAGAAATTCGCTGCTCAGCTGACCCGGCAGGAGCAAACGTATGCTTAAAATGTACTCAGAATGAGCTTTTCAGTGAAGAGAAGCCAGGCACATTTTAGCTAGTTTTACTTGTAAGTAGGGTTGGAAATGCTTTTCAGGCTCAGTACTGGGCTCAAAACATGCAGCCCTGAGGTCTCTCATGAAGGCAGGTGGTTAAATAGAAATTCGCTGCTCAGCTGACCCGGTAGGAGCAAACGTATGCCAAAAATGTACACAGAATGAGCTTTTCAGTGAATAGCAGCCAGGCACATTTTAGCTAGTTTTACTTGTAAGTGGGGTTGGAAACGCTTTTCAGGATCAGTACTGGGCTCAAAACATGCAGCCCTGAGGTCTCTCATGAAAGCAGGTGGTTAAAAAGAAATTCGCTGCTCAGCTGACCCGGTAGGAGCAAACGTATGCCAAAAATGTACACAGAATGAGCTTTTCAGTGAATAGCAGCCAGGCACATTTTAGCTAGTTTTACTTGTAAGTGGCGTTGGAAACGCTTTTCAGGATCAGTACTGGGCTCAAAACATGCAGCCCTGAGGTCTCTCATGATAGCAGGTGGTTAAATAAAAATTTGCTGCTCAGCTGACCCGGCAGGAGCAAACGTATGCTAAAAATGTACTCAGAATTAGCTTTTCAGTGAAGAGAAGCCAGGCACATTTTAGCTAGTTTTACTTGTAAGTGGGGTTGGAAACACTTTTCAGGCTCAGTACTGGGCTCAAAACATGCAGCCCTGAGGTCTCTCATGAAAGCAGGTGGTTAAATAGAAATTCGCTGCTCAGCTGACCCGGCAGGAGCAAACGTATGCTAAAAATGTACTCAGAATGAGCTTTTCAGTAAAGAGAAGCCAGGCACATTTTAGCTAGTTTTACTTGTAAGTGGGGTTGGAAATGCTTTTCAGGCTCAGTACTGGGCTCAAAACATGCAGTTCTGAGGTCTCTCATGAAAGCAGGTGGTTAAATAGAAATTCGCTGCTCAGCTGACCCGGTAGGAGCAAACGTATGCGAAAAATGTACTCAGAATGAGCTTTTCAGTGAAGAGAAGCCAGGCACATTTTAGCTAGTTTTACTTGTAAGTGGGGTTGGAAATGCTTTTCAGGCTCAGTACTGGGCTCAAAACATGCAGCTTCGAGGTCTCTCATGAAAGCAGGTGGTTAAATAGAAATTCGCAGCTCAGCTGACCTGGTAGGAGCAAACGTATGCCAAAAATGTACTCAGAATGAGCTTTTCAGTGAATAGCAGCCAGGCTCATTTTAGCTAGTTTTACTTGTAAGTGGGGTCGGAAACGCTTTTCAGGATCAGTACTGGGCTCAAAACATGCAGCCCTGAGGTCTCTCATGATAGCAGGTGGTTAAATAAAAATTTGCTGCTCAGCTGACCCGGCAGGAGCAAATGTATGCTAAAAATGTACTCAGAATGAGCTTTTAGTGAAGAGAAGCCAGGCACATTTTAGCTAGTTTTACTTGTAAGTGGGGTTGGAAATGCTTTTCAGGCTCAGTACTGGGCTCAAAACATGCAGTTCTGAGGTCTCTCATGAAAGCAGGTGGTTAAATAGAAATTCGCTGCTCAGCTGACCCGGTAGGAGCAAACGTATGCCAAAAATGTACAGAGAATGAGCTTTTCAGTGAATAGCAGCCAGGCACATTTTAGCTAGTTTTACTTGTAAGTGGGGTT